>NC_051239.1:15542713-15557713 GCF_015220715.1 Pygocentrus nattereri | reverse complement strand
AAATGTACAAGCGTTCTCTGGAGCAGTTAATCTGCTAAAGCATACAGATACTTTTTAGACAGGTATATGCTTTCAACTTTGTGCTGTCTTGACTGAATGTGCGTAAATTCACACAGACACACTCCAAAAATTTGTGGAAAGCTTCCCATAAGAATGGAGGCTGTTATAGCTGCAAAAGTGAGGCCCATGGTTTAGGAATGGGATGTCCAACAAGCTCATATAGATGTGGTGGTCAGGTGTCCATATAGTTTTGGCCATATAGTATATGTGGCATACTTTTGTAAAGTTTTTACAGATAACAGTGTGACATACAGTATAGACATACAGAATAGCTGCATTTGCCTGTAATGTAACTGTATACCCCAAACGTGTTGCCAAATATTTTCTTTACGTTCTTGTTACATACACAGAGTGTGTCAGTGACATCATTGCTGGGATTTAGCGATGTATATGTTGCATTTGGGCATTTAAACAGGTGTGACTGGTAGTTTGATCTTTGACACACAACTCAGGTACACTCTGTATGCCTTGGCTAAGCAGAGTAAAGCTCTGGGGGCCTATAAAGTGGCCCGACATGCCTTCGAAAAGCTTCAAGGTCTCAAGATTCCTGCAAGATTCCAGGAGAGCATGGAGCTCAGCTGCCTCACCGTTCGGTCTAAACCCTACCATGACAGTGAGGTATGTTTGTGCGTGTGCAGTTTTGAATGTCTGTTTACATGACTGTTGACCAATGATCACATTTTTTGGTTGTTGAGTTGTGGGTACAGAGGGGTCCAAAAGTCTGAAAGATACCAAACTGAACAACTGTTTTTTTGTTTGTTTGTTTGTTTGTTTTTTCCCCTTTTTTAAACTGATAACAAACAACAGAAAGTTTTAGAATTTTAAAAAGTTGACACTTTCAATTTCTGTTTAGTTCAATTCAAGATCTAGATTATAGAGGATATTGACACAAAGCAGCATTACAGGCAATCTAGGTCCAAGCCCCAAATGAACAAACCGAGGACAATAGTGGCAATGAAAAACACCCTAAGAGCAAGAAACCTTGAAAGGAACCAAGACTCAAAAGAGAGAACCCATCCTCCTCTGGTCCACACCGGATAGTAAACAATAGAACAAAAAATCAATAAGAATAGAGGATAAGTTTTTATGGTTATTATACAAAAAATAAATATAGGAAAAAAAGAAATGGGCATTTAAGCATTTAAGTGAACCAATAATAAAAGAACTGACTACTGTTACTGTCACTGACTACTGTTAGAGGCCTGCCAGAGTACAAATGAGAAATAGATCTATGAAAACCAGTGACTAATGTTAGATGTTTATCACAGTAGAAATGTGAGGTAAATCCATGAAAAGCAGAGACTACTGTTAGAGGACCATCATGATGACCTATTAGTCTGAATATGTGAACAACTCAATGGATATAAATAGACAGGAGGTTGAGCTGGTCCAGAAGTCAGGTGAGCAGAGGCACCTGTTCAGACAGATCTTGCCACAAGCTCTGACAAGTAAAAGGCAGAATAAATACTCAATATTCTGCTGTATTTCTAGGTCTATGGCAGCTTGAGTGCATGCTGTGTTTAAAGCAGAATGCTTAGCAAATAATAAGATATTCTGAAATGCATTTAAGGACTTGTACTTTTTACTTAAATTATTGTGTATATAATATTTATAGTGAAAAGCATGCAGTATGCAAAACAGGCATTTTCACTAGTGGTCTCAGACATTTGAACCCCACTGTACATGTAATCTACATATGTTTACATGTATGTGTTTGTTTTTTAGGAACTGATTCCAATGTGTTTTCGATGTTCCACCAACAACCCACTACTGAACAACCAGGGCAATGTCTGTGTTAACTGTAGGCAGCCTTTCATATTCTCAGCCTCCTCTTACGGTGAGTGACCGACACACTTACGCTATATATCCAAAGGTTTGTAGACACCTGCTCAGCCACCTTTTTCTTCTGGATAAAGGTTGTTAATAGGGAGTTTACCCTCATTTTGGCTGCAGTAACAGCCTCTGCTCCTTGGGAAAGGCTTTACACTAGATCAAGGAATATTGATGTGAAGAGCATTAGTGAGGTCAGATACTGATAGTAGATGATCAACTCTGTATCACCACACCATATTAATCCCTCTAGCTGACGCTTGGCCTTTCTGTGAAGATTATACGAGCTCTGTGTACACAGTTGAGCTCCTGGCCCTTAAAGTAGCTGAGATCACTAATTAGAAGACGTGTCTAGATACTTTTGGGCATCTAGCATATCATTCACTGCAAAGAGGGCATCCCCAAAGATTGGGCTCATTTAGATAATTTATTTGTATTATGATCACATAATTTTAGAGGAACCCAAAGGAATCACGGCTAAGTTTAAGGTCCTCATATAGGGAATATGACTGTGTGTGTGTGCGTGTGTGTGTGTGTGTGTTTGTGTGTGTGTGTGTGTGTTTAGAGGTTCTTCCCTTGGTCCAGTTCTATTTGGAAGAGGGGATCACTGATGAAGAGGCCGTGTCTCTGATTGACCTGGAAGTTCCTCGAGCGGACAGGAAGACAGCCCGCTGGCAGGAAATGAGCAGCGGGGGTATCCTTTAACAAATACATACGCTACAAAAACAAAGTATGAAAATAAACATGATTTTTTTTTTTTAAAAGGGAGAACAAAAGAGTTTGACTCAACGTCTGCAGTAGTGCACACACTGCCAAAATGTCTTGACATGTAAAAACATCTCAATCTGAGTCAATGTGGCTAATATTTCTCATTCTTAGATTCTACGAATATTATAAGATTATTTAACGTTTCTATAAGTGTTATTTTTAAAGTAGTTTTGTCTTATTCTAATGCCTGATCATTTTGTTTGTTTCAAAACATGAGGCAGAACATTTAGCTTGTTTTGAGAAATAATAATTGACTTTTTTACTTGTATTTTTATCTAGTAAAGTGATTGGACTGGTACTTAGTCTGCTGTTTCACGCATTGTTTCTTTTATACGAGCAAAATGATCTGCCATAGGATTAAAAAAAAAGTACCTAAAACTTACTTAAAAGTATATAACATCTCGAAAGAAGTTGAATAATCCTTTAATATTTTATAGTCTCAAAATGAGAAACACTACATTTGTTGACTAGATTTAAAATGTTTCACTTATCCAGATGTTTTCTGATTGCTCATTAGTTTAGCTCCTGGTGATTCTCCTGCTGAGTTTTATTGCAGCACTAATCAGATCCACCTGATTCTCCATTCAGACTCTCCTGGAGACTTGATGGACTGGATCAGCTTTGTTAAACCGAGAGTTTGTGAGGAATATACTAAAGGAATTAGTATGAAGCCTTTCCCCATATAAGTAGTTACACTGCAAGCCAATTGTATATTGTGTAAAAACGTCTTTGTCAGTAATTGTGTTGGGTTACTTTTGGTCTGTAGTGTAGACGCACTCTTAGTGTTGGTGTCAGCAGTGTGGGAGTGTGGGAGTGTGTGCGTAAATGCTTGTGTCAAGTGTATTAAGATTTTCAGTGTTGGATTAGTGTAACTCAGCTCAGCTTACTTACTCTACTCAATCATTTTATGTGTGTAAAGGACAATGAGCTTCATCAAACCCAGCACTTAAATCTAGCCATATAATCAGGGGAGTTGCAGTGCTGACCGCCGTGCTGACCACCCAGGATTTTATTATTATTAGTAATAGTGTAAAAGTCAGAAGTGTCGTGTCGGATTTCACAGGAGTTTTTAGGGCCATGTACGTCTGTATGTATGTACATCATGCATACAGCCTCAAAAAGAAGGTCTGGCTTGATGTTTAGGTCTCAAATGCAAAGTCAGCATTATATTGATGAAGATCTGATGATGACAGGAGATAATTCACTCATCTCCTCAAAGACATGCCATTCACCATTTCCAAAGCTCTCATTGAGGAAACGCAGTATTAGCTGTTATTATTCAGTACCTCCTTCAGCTAATCAGTCCTTCGTTAAATCAAATCAACTGCTGCTGATGAAATTTAACAAATCCATACAAAGGCTTGAGCGCAGCGTGACGTGAGGAACCCAACCTGCGTTTTTCTAAATATATTCTTCTAACCAACATATCAACTTTTTAAAAACTACTAAATACTTATACGTTTTGCTGTATTTGGATTTGTGTTAGGCACCTGTATAATGTTACATACTGACTGCACAAGAAAGTTTTTCTTGGTGCGTAAGACTTTTGACAGGTCTGTCTGTATATCTTAAGAACAATATGAAAGGATAGGAGCGAATATAAAGGAGTGTGAAACTACAGTTAGGGGACAGTGTGAAGACACGAGTGTCAAAGTGTTTGAAGGAAAGTAACAGATGGTGAAGAAGGTGTGTGTGTGTGTGTGTGTCTGTGTGTGTTTTTGTGTTCCTCTCCTTAACAGAGCATGTTCAGAATCTCAGTCGCTAAAGCTGGATGATGATGATGATGTGGAAAGACCTGAGGTGGATCCCTTTACTGCCAAACTGAGCTTCGAGGTGAGACAATGATGACAGACAGACAGACAGACAGACAGACAGACAGACAGACAGACAGACAGACAGACAGACAGACAGACAGACAGAGGACTGAAATGTTATATAGTACATAAAACCACTTGACCTAATTTGAGGACTGGCCCTGTGTTCTCTGCCATGGTGTCAGTAATGTATGTAAACAATGTTCCTGACTGTTGACTGTGTTTATTACAGCAGGGGGGGTGCAATTTCGTTCCTGTACTGGTCAGTCGTGCAGTGTTGAGGTCCATGTCCAGAAGAGATGTTCTAATAAAGCGATGGCCAAAGCCGCTCAGCTGGCAGTACTATCGCTCTCTGCTGCCTGATGTCAGCATTACCATGTGTCCATCCTGCTTTCAGGTACACACACACACACACACATACACACACACATTGACAGAGACACACCTTGTTCCACATTTCAGCCCAAACTGCTTTTAAATGAAGCACGATACAGGGCAGGCAATCAGAACATGCACAGAACAGTCTTAAAAGCTCAGCTTGTTTACATGCATCAGTCTTAAAAGCTCAGTAAATAAAGTCTGTTTAGTACTAAGCGATAGAGAGAGATGTGAAAATGGTCATGTAGAAATTATTTTTAGGCTGATGCTATTTTTTCTTTTCTGTTACTGATATTTGAACCTTTAAATTTATACCATACCAATATTTTTTTCCTTGAAAATGTTTAACATTATATATTTCGTCTGACCATTTTTCAGTATTTGACATAATACTTACTCTCCTTTATATTGAGTGTACATTTTGTGATGAATTGACCAAAAGAAATGGCCCAGAATGACTTGGAAAAATGTCGGGTTCCATTGACTTACATTAAATGTTTTTTCCTTCTCCTGTAAAGTTACCGTTTTGGAGATACAAGGTTTTGATCCATCAGCAGCAAATATCATGCTAGAATTATTTATTCTCGTTATGATCTTTCTCCTTTGTGGTTGATATTAAATTCTGTTGTTTTAAACGTCTTCCTCTCTGTCTCCGTGTCTCTCTCTCTCTGTCTCTCAGATGTTCCACAGTGAGGACTATGAGCTCCTGGTTCTGCAGCACAACTGCTGTCCTTACTGCCGCAGACCCTTCGATGAACCCAATTAGCTTAGCATAGATTGCATATTTCGAGAATCTATGGATCCGCCCACTGAACGTGTATGATCCCTAACTGGCGATGTGGTCTCTGTGGTGGTCAGTGAATGTGTGTGCGTGTTGGATGTTTGTGTGATGATGGGGTTTAGGTGGTGATGATTCTCGAGCCGTAAGAAAAGCACCACCTCAGCCGATCACTCTGATAGGATTAAAGGGATCAGAACACTCAGCAAAAGGAGATTACAGCATTTGAAAGGTACTGGAGTGTGCAAGATCTTTCACCAAGACTCCTTAATAGGCGTGTTTTCTCAGTCTTAAAAACATTTTTCATTGTTTTCCTTCAGAAAATGAAAGATGGATGGATAACGGCCTCTTTATGTGTGGTCTATGTGTTCATTATTTAATCTGAAAGGTTTTTTAAAATCTATTTTGAGGATCTGTATGATGAAAATGAAAATGCAGAACTACCTTCCATATATTTCACTATTATACTTATGCTGTTATATATTAAATGATATCTTGTAATAAGCTAAATCTCTGTTCCTTAAACATTCTACTATTTTTGTAATTCAGTTTCATTAAAACCTTTTTTCATATGAACACTGTTTGGCTTATTTTTTTAGTGTGTCGACTGTTCAGTAACTACAGGAGTTTAAAAGAGAGGTTAAACAACGTGATAAAGAATTTTGGAGCAGAATTTCAACACAAAAAAAAAAAGATTTCCGTATCATTTGATATGCACCATATATTTCCAGACACGGAGAGAGCGCTGTAGTGTTTTAAACAGGCACTCTGTGGAACTTCAGATACAGACTATATTAGCTGGACTAAATTATTATATTTGGTAAAGCTCACGCTGCGATGTCCTCTGTCCTTGAACATCTCTCGGAGGATTATTGAGGCTCGCGCTCCCTCTGACCTCAATCTGTCTTGCAACCCATTCCCTGAAATTACACTACTTCACCTTAATCTCCCGCACACTTTCAGTGTGGTTAATCCCACCAGGAGGGGGGCTTATAAGAGAGCCGCTCGGTGTCCTGGGGAGTTGATCATTCTGCTCATTTACGCACTTGTTTCTCAGGGATCACTCCTTTCTCCACTTCATCCTAATTTTCTCAGTTCTTCTATTTTGGGGCAGTTTGTTTTCCTCTTCCTCTCCTGCACTTTTGGTGCCCAAGGATTTCTTCATTCGCCATATTTTCTTTCTTCTGTATTTTTCCCTGTGTTTCTAAGTCACCACAGTCATCATGAACGGAACAGAAGGTCCAAACTTCTATGTGCCGATGTCCAATAAGTCAGGTTTGGTCCGCAGCCCGTTTGAAGAGCCTCAATATTACCTAGCTGAGCCATGGAAATACTCTTTGCTGGCTGCCTACATGCTTTTCCTCATGATCACCTCCTTTCCAATTAACTTCCTCACCCTCTACGTAACTGTGCAGCACAAGAAGCTCCGCACACCCCTTAACTACATCCTGCTGAACCTCGCTGTGGCTGACTTGTTTATGGTGTTCGGGGGGTTCACGGTCACACTCTATACTGCCCTGCACGGGTATTTTGTCCTGGGTGTGACGGGCTGCAACATCGAAGGCTTCTTTGCCACCATGGGAGGTGAGTAGAAAAGGTGTACAACAGGGTTCTGTCTTAAGGCCATTTGTATTTTCAGGTGGTATTTTCCTTTAAATGACATTTAATGTGGCAACATGGGTTAAAAAGGTTTATAGTAACTTAAGTCCTTTAATGCTTTGAAATTATATTGAGATTTCCATGTAAGCATATGTAGATGCGTGGTGCCAACAAGAATCAAAAATATGTACAGCATGGTTTAGCCTGTGCACAAAAGTACACAAATGTAATTTTAAACTTTAGGAAATTATTCCCTTTGATACTGAATGTGCTGGAATATCACTTTGAGACTAAAACTGAGCATTTCAAAACATGCAAATGTGCAGTATGTAAGTTTTGAACTTAATAAGAATGTTGTAGATAGATAGAGAGATAGATAGATAGAACTTTATTGAGCCCAGTATTCTGTAGATCAGTTTAGATTTGCCCCCATTAAAAAGAATGTTGATCTCTTTTAGGTGAGATTGCTCTGTGGTCCCTGGTGGTCTTGGCCATTGAACGCTACATTGTGGTGTGTAAACCCATGACGACGTTCCGTTTAGGAGAGAAGCACGCCATCATGGGGGTTGGCTTCACCTGGGTTATGGCCCTCACCTGTGCGGTTCCACCACTGCTTGGGTGGTCCAGGTGAGCCCACTAAAACTATCTCAACACAGTAAAACCCAGCTCAGAGAACACCTAACTCACTTACCTCAAAAAAAGAGTCAGAGAAAATGTTTTGGTGTTTAGAACCTAAACATGGATGTGAAGATCATAGTGTCCCCTCTTATATTGTGGTTTGTGCTGAGCTGATTGTTTTATAAAGATATCAGACCTCCAAAAGAAAACACCTTTCAAATTGTGTTTTGTCTGTGCTCACACAGGTATATTCCAGAGGGGATGCAGTGTTCTTGTGGAATAGATTATTACACCCCAAAGCCTGAAATCAACAACACCTCTTTTGTCATCTACATGTTCACCCTCCACTTCTGCATTCCGCTCGTCATCATTTTCTTCTGTTACAGTCGTCTGCTCTGCACCGTCCGCGCAGTGAGACACACACACACATGCACTCTTTTAAACAGATGTACATCAGACCGTTTCTTCTTACATTAAGCTTTAAATAAATAGAAAACCTCCCTACAGCTGAGATCATCCAGTGCTGTGTGTTATATCTGCTCTGTTGCACAAGTGGGTCATTCTACAGAAACGTTATCTCACGGTAGGTGTTATTGGTGCTACCAATCCTAAATGGTATTACACATAAGAAACGTAACACCAGGGACATTTTTGATGAAAAATGCTACAGAGCATCAACCATCAAACCATCATATCCACTAAAATATGTGATTTAATCCATTTGTATTCTATTTCTTCACAATTACCTAAGAATAAAGTCAGTCACACCAGTGACATCAGCTAAAAGCTTAATATGAAAGCAGGAGCTAAGTGAGAACGTTTCTGATAATTGAAAAGACACAGTGGACTTACCATGTGCTTTTTTTTTTGTAGATCCTCAGAAAACAGGTAAAAGCGAGTTGTGATGTCATCAGTGTGATTTTTTTATTTCGCCGTAACACCAGTGACACAACTCCAGGGGACAACTTTCATTATATATTTTATTATATTTATTTGGCATTTGTTTTCTTTGTCATTTCATTTCTATGTTCCATTGTCATGTATAGAGCGTAGTTAAAATTGCAGAAAAATGTATTTTATCTTCTATATATGTGGCCTCACCCTTTACATGACTGTGGGGGCTTTTGTCACACTTTTGTGGTGCCTGGAATTTTATGTAATTGATTTCAAAACACAACATTGCTAAATTGATGGCTGAAGCAGGTGCAATTGTTAAAATAACTTGCCGTTTTTGTTTTTAAATATAAATACGTTGTAAGCCTAGCAGGTTTTTTAACTGTAGTCTATCTGTAAATGCTAGGAACACAAAAATGGACATTGCTGTAAAATGACCTAAATATGCAGGTATGCCCACAAAGCCGTTTTCTTTCCTTTGGTCACGTATGTTTCTGTGCTGTTTTCTCAGGCTGCAGCCCAGCAGCAGGAGTCCGAGAGCACACAGAGGGCGGAGAAAGAGGTGACCCGCATGGTGGTTGTCATGGTGATCGCATTCTTGGTGTGCTGGCTGCCGTACGCCAGTGTGGCTTGGTACATATTTGCCAATCAGGGTACTGAGTTTGGCCCCGTCTTCATGACCATTCCTGCCTTCTTTGCCAAGAGCGCCGCCCTTTACAACCCTGTCATCTACATCCTCCTGAACAGACAGGTACACTGGGGCATGAAGCATGCCTGAAAGTTATTAGCTCAAAGCAAATGCTAACCAAGAACCTCATCAACTTCTCAGTTCTCTACCGTCCTTCAGTCATACTGTCTCTTCTCATACTGCAAACGTGTGCTGTCAGCAGGCTGAAGTCACAAAGCATTTTTAGATTATAAAAATTTACGTTGTACTTGACAGCAACTAACGGTTATTATCAATGTTGATTAATCTCTTGATTATTTTCTCAATTAATCAATTAGTTGTTTGGTCTATAAAATGTCAAATGTCTCAAATGTCTTTTTTGTCCATACCTCAAAGCAGTTTGGTGTGACCGAGTAGTAAAGAAACCACAAAATATTCCGATTTAAGAAGCAGGAATGAAAGACATTTTACTTTTTTCTTTAAAAAAAATCACTGATTATTCAATTACCAAACTACTTGACAGTTAATTTAATAGTCCCGATTAATTGATTAACTGTTGCAGCTTTGGTTCTTGAATATTATCTGAATATTTACATAGAATCAATTACCAATTTCCACAACTAGTGCACTTTCATCACCTTCATTTTTACAGTCCTAGTGTTTAGTGACGTTCTGGTTTTAGGTATTTTTGATCATTAGTGTATCTAATATCTGATGTTTAGCACTATTTTCTCTTGTAGTTCAGAAATTGTATGCTGACCACTGTTTGCTGTGGAAAGAATCCTTTTGGTGAGGAGGAGACCAGCACCACCATCTCTACTAAGACTCAGTCTTCGGCAGTCTCCTCAAGCCAGGTGGCCCCTGCCTGACCCCATCATACCAAACCTCCAGCACCACCAACACCCAGCACACCTGGGAAACCATCATCAAGTAGCTAACTTTTTAACCTCGTCTGTTCTCTACTTTGTTAACGATTGTTGTTAGTCTCCAACTGACCAGCTGCTTCTGTACAGTCACTCTGGATGATTATAATGTGTGATTGTAATATACACACCAAAGGAATGTCATGCTTTTCCAAATTATGTTAAAGGAACTCAAGACAACATGCTCAGTTGGGTAGCAGAATTACATAGAGATATGTGTCTAAAACCCTCGAAGAATCAAGCTGCAACTAGACTTCAGCCCATAGTGTCCCCACAGTGCACTTATTACCAAGTTGTCAGTGAATTAAATGGATATGTAGTGAAATGGTTTAGGCTTTTAGAGAGAAGATCGAGGCCCTGCTCCCCAGCCTGTCCTCAGTGTCTCCCGGATGTGATGAGCTGATGATGTGCTGGTATGGGTAGATTCTAACAAGCAGACAGATGTGAGCACATGCAGTTGGGAGTCATGAGAAACATCTGGAGTCTCGTTCACAAGTTTCACGTGCCGTGTTTGAGATTCTGTGGGAAGTGTTGAGTTTTTTGCGTGTGAAAAACGATCACTGTCAGTCGAAGTACTAAGATGGAAGATGCTTTGTGAGTATAAATGTAAATCGTTCTGCAGCATGAATTAAAGAAAAAGCTAACCGTGTGGCGGCTCGGCTCTCTTGTGTAAAGGAGCATGTGGAAGCAGTGGCTCTCAATCCTTGCCATGAGGAGCTCATGCACTGCATATTTTTATGCTTTCTCTGCTGCAGCACACCTGACTCAGCTCATGGAAGGTTTGGTAATGACCCGATGAGCTGAATGTGGAGCTTTAGAACAATGAAAAGGTGCTGTGTCTTCAGTACTGGCACGGAGAACCTCTGAATCAAAGGAGACCTCTTTTCTGTCTTTGGTATCTAAATGTTCTTGTGCTTTGGCTAATAATGAAAATTGAACAGACATTGATTAGTGAAGTTCATAGGTTTATTTGATAAAATTTTCCTCTTTCTCCATGAAAGCAACACAATAAACTTACAACTGTATCAGCGGACTAGCCAACACGATAACCCATGATATTTCTGTCTAGTTTAGACTCAGTCAAAACTATTCAACGTTCTAAAACCTTTAAAACAGTTCGCAACTTTGTCCTCCTCATGGCTGTGACCTGCATAATCACACAGGTGCTTGAAATCATCACGTTGAATTGTAAGAGCCGATGGTCAGACCCTAACACCACCGAGGTTACATTGTACAGGCAATCAGACATGAATTTATATTTCCTTCTGATTTATTACCTTGAAGATTAAAAAGGAATTCCATTTAAAAAAATAAAAATGAGCATGATAAAAAAAAAAAACTAACTAAAACATTGTAGCAGTATGTAACCTGAGCGGTGCAGGTTAGGAGGACTTTCCCATAATCTTTTGCCTTTCACATTAAACTTAAGCTATAAAAATCATACACAAAGCTATAAATATTGCTGTGGTAATTTTTTTACTATACAGTCCAGTGCATCATTGGCTCTTCCCCAGAGTGGGGTCAGTGCGTAAAAATAATGGCAGGAACCCCTGGTCCCTTCAGTCCACGGTTAATAACCTCCCAACACGTGAAATCAAATTAGTCCCGTCTTGTGTGGACAGGCATTAATGTGTATTTGGATTGCATATGAATTAAACACTCTCACAAGCCAGCCATAGCGAGAAGAAGAAGGGCTGATAGTTTCAGCAATGAAAGATTATTTTTGTTTCACTTAGATTTTGCAGCTTTGAGCTTCCCTCCCTTGTTTTTAGATTCGACTACAGGAATGTTCGGTTGCTGTGTTTTCATTGGCTCACGACCCCGAGGCTTGGATTGTGATTGGCTCAGACCTGTGGAGGCCTAGTTTGGATTGGCTGGCGTTCAGGCTTCGCTGCAGCACTCGTAGATGTTGTCCTCCACCAGGGCAATGACCTGCTCAAACTTGTGCTGTAGCTGAGTGCGCCGGGCTGTCGGGTTGGAGTCCAAGGCGTTCACCACCTGTGTGGGTGAGAGGGAGGAAAACATGATGCATGGAAGAAATGACTAAGATCACTTGATGAAGCTTGGAGTTCAAAGAATATCAGTGAGTCAGTGATTAGTGGTCAATTTGCATGATGATAATTCTCCTACTGCTCACTCACTGTAACACATTCATTTATCTAGATTTATTGGCCTCATAGTGTTTTATCATTTTTTCTAAGGTTTTCTCCTCATTTCTCCAGTAAAGCGTTTTGGAATCTTTGGCACTGTTCATACCTGGTGTAAACTTCCTTATCGAGCGATGTGATTTTAAGTGGACAGTAAGGCAGCTGTTTGTCCATGTGTTTCCAGTGACCGCTTAAGATCAGATTTCATGACTGAAGGAAGGGTATTGTACACATTTACTGCATCAACACTGCATTTGTTGTCAGAGAAATGTTGTTGCAGTCAGTGTTCGAAATCCCCCCTGGTATTCTGGGGGTCCAGCGTTAGCTGGTTATTCCAGTGTTGGCTGACTGGAAACTCACTTGCTACTCGCTTTTGCTAGATTTCTCATCACTATCATCATCACCTTAAACCTATTAATCCAATAGCAGTTGGGAGAGCAGAGAATCCCAGATGACCCTGTCCAGCGGGTCCTAGGACAACCTTAGGGTCTTGTCCCTGTAGGCTGTGCCAGGGGGAGCATTCTGATCAGATGCCTGAACCACTTCAACTGGCTCCTCTCAGTGTGTAGTAAGTACAGTGAGTAGTGGCTCTACTCTGAGCTCCTCACAGATGACTGAGCTCCTCACCCTGTTGAGTAGAGTGTAGCCCACCACCCTGCAAAGAAAGCTCAGTTCCACTGCTTGTATTCGTGTTGCCATTCTTTCAGGCATTACCCACAGCTCATAATGATAGGTGAGGGTCGGGATGTAGACTGACTGATAAGCAGAGAGCTTATGGCTCAGCTCTTCACCTCTACAGTCTGGTACAGTGACTGCATTAATGCTGTTTTGATCTCTGGTGTGATGACAGGGCTGATCAAGACGGTCCTTTTGTAATTGGACACTAGCTACAAATGTTATTTGGTCATATGTGTCTCTGACTATGTCCTCCTGAATCATGTTCACACCAGTACTTAATGCTGTCCACTTACGGGCCGTTTGTTAATGTCTAGTTAAAGTCTATGAGTAGATCGTCATTGTTTAGTTAAATCCACTCTTATTGTTTGGCCTTTTTCTAAAGGCTGAATAACTGGCGTATTACTCGATTACCGAATTAAGTGATAATGGCAGGTGTGTCCACGACACGGTAGAAGAAAAAAGCTTAGTAATGAAAGGGAGCCAGTTTTTTCAGATGCATTTATGCTTTCCTGACCTTCACCTTGCTTATACAACGCTACCTCGCCATCTGGCTATGTGGCAAGAGAAGAGAGAAACCAAGAACAATTTGGCCACTTTACACACGCATGCACCCACAGCGTCACACACAGTGCACCCTCACAATAAGCAGCAGTTCCAGCTAAGCTGCTGTTTTTCCAAACCCCCATGCAGTTCCTCTTTCATGTCCCACAGAGCCCATTCACTTAGCACTGCGCCCACAGAGAATGAGCTCAATCACACGCGCTCGCAATCAGCCCTGTTTCACTGCGCCGCTCCAGCCCTGCTGCGCCTGAAGAATGGGCATTAAAACAGCCCTGCGGATTAGCATCAGGGTGCCAGGACGGACGGACACACACACACACACACACACACACACACAGGTTTTACTGCAGGTGAGATGGAAAGAGGGCACACTTTCTCAGGCATAGTGGAGACATACATGTCAGAGTGTTATAAAGGTGTACTGTCTGAGTCATAAATCCTATGACTCCTCCATTCCACTATAAAGCAAGTTGTAACAATGCCGTACCTGCGTGCGGTATCTCTTGGCGTATTTGTAGATTTCGGTAAGGGCTAAGTTGGTGTTGAACTCATTCCTGTATTTCTGTGAAACATAAAGAACATACAGACAAACAGTTAAACAGAAGCATTGTCTACCATTTGATTCTGTATCAATCATATAAAGTTTTTATGTAATATTTCTGCATAATTAAATGGTTAAAATGTAAACCAAGTCATTTTCTCTAGTGAAAGTAAAAGAGTCAAATTGCTCAGTGGTGACAAAAACCGAACCACAGCATTTAATGTTACTAAAATCTCCCTCTCAGAAAGCTATTACATAAAAATGCATATGAATATGCCGTTTTACCATCGTTTTGAGCTAAACTTATTTTTTCTAATCCAGAGATACATTTAAGGCATAAAAGGCAAAATACTACCCCAAAAAACTTGTGATGGTAGATTCACTGGTTGTTTTGAATAGTAAATAAAATGACTACATTCACATTGTAGACATTTCCCTGGTTCCTCACCACCATTGTAAAGGAAATTTGAGCCAGCAAGTTTTAATGCACTTTCCCATCAAAACCACTCATTGTTTACATCTCAACGGAATTATGCAGAACTTGCATGACATTTTACACAACGCTTGGGTTTCCCCCTCAAAAAACACCAATGTGGTTAACATCATCAGATAAAGGCAACCAGTTTGCAGAAACCCTTTTGCATAAAAATTGACTCTTACTGGTCGTTATTTATATTAGCAACATCAGCATTTCTGGCTGTCTGTTACTGTGAAAGCTTTGCCATGCGCTCTGACACTCACCCG
>NC_051239.1:15530213-15537713 GCF_015220715.1 Pygocentrus nattereri | reverse complement strand
TCCTAGCTAAGGCCTAAGCCTGAATTTCTTTAACCCTACCTTACCTAATCCTTTCCTATCATTATCTAAGCTCTCTTAACAAGGCAAGTAAATGACTAGATTCTATGCCTCTTGAATGGTCTATACCTGTTGGTCTTCCAGATGTGCAGCGTGTCCGGGTCTGTGATCCCCCGTTTGTCCGCCTGTTCTTCTAGGAAATCGAAAAAATACTTCACTGCCAGTGGAGGCCTTTCTAGCGGGATGCTAAGGATAGCCTGGAAGAGGTCATCCAGGAACTTTTGAAGTGTTCCCTGTGTAGAGGCAGCAACGAGAAACTGGATTCAGAAACTGGATTTTAACTCACATTTTATCAGTGTCTGAATAAGTGTCGCTGTTTGGACTGACAAATGGTTTGTACATTACGTTGCATATTCACCCACTCGTCTTTCATTTCTGCTAAAATCAAATGGATTTGTAGGTAGTTGGCCCCTTTTTGCTGCAATAACAGCATCTACTCCTATTTTAAAAGCTTTTTCCTAACTGCTCATATTTTATTTCATTCAGCCAGAAAAGCAATGCTGAGGTCATGCACTGACGTTGTCTGATTAGGTCTGGCTTGCAAACTGGTGTTCCAATTCATCCCAGCACTGTTTGAAGGTGCTTCATCACTGTAGAAAACATGTTCCCACTGCTCCACAGCCTAATGGTAGGGTCCAGTCAAAGCTTGGCTTTGTGCATGATGGTGCAGCTGCTCCAAAGTGTCTCATTCTACTGCCAATAGTTTTCTATGGAGATTGCACGGCTGTGTAAATGCAGTTGAACACTGTCAGTAATGTGTTTTTGTTTTTTCACTAGCCAAATCCACTCGTTAGAAGGAGTGTCTGAACCACTTTTGGACCAACAGTGTATTCAAAACATCCTCCTCTTTCCAGAAATTGCTTGTGTCTATAGCATGAGTATTTATTCAAGTGATCTGCATATTATGGGTGAAGATATCACATGACTTAATATCTCTGCAAAACAAACATATTGAATCTTACTAAAAGAAATGCTTTTTGGATCTTACCTTAGTGGAAAGTAGACGTGTCAGGTAAATCTCAGGCAACACCTTTTTCCTGTGACTGTGCCTATGAGATTTCTTGGTTTCTGCAAGTTCATCATGCAGTGGGACCTGCATCCGTCATAAAAGAGCAAAGATAGGTAAGTAAACTGCATGCTAAGAATTGTGGGAATAATAAACTAAGAGTGATGACCACAGCCAGTTAATAAGGAGCTTGGCCACTTCCTATTTCCCCTGTTATATAAAAAACATGACTGCAAAACAGCAGAGGCCGCCTGTGAGTGAGGCCTAAATGAATGCGGCTGAATGGCGCTAACAGCTAAAAATGAAAATTTTAAATAGTTTCTATTAACTTGCCCCAGTACTTTCCTTTAATTTTAGAAAATAGAAGAATGTATTTCACTAAAAAAGTAAAGGAAACTTAAAGGAAAGGAAAGGAAACTTGAACAAGTTTTGGGCAGCAGGATGCTAACATTATTACTACTGAGTGCTGATTGATTGGCAAGCGGAGCCGCTCATTGGTTGCTGGCGCTCTCGGACATCATGAATTTCTATCGGGTTCAAAGGCTCTTAAAAGTGTAACAGCGGTGTTAAAATGTTTTATGCTGTTCAGTGTTCAGGAATTTAATGTATTCTTTAACATTAAAAAATGTTTAAGTATTTATAAACTGTGATTTTGCTCAAATGCTCCTTCTTAACCCTTTCATTTCGGACTGGCTCGTGAGTGCCCTCTAGCGTTAGAGAAACCTGGAAGACATTACAGATTAGTACTTCTCTTTACAGCTTCTCTGGTGATGACTTTTAGTAGAGTTGTTCAATGAAAGGGAACTGGGATATAAGAAACTGTCTCATTAAAGTGCTAGCATGATTTTACTCAACATGATTTTTTCTCTGATGCCAAAAGACTGAGGCAAATTCATTTCAACTAATTTCATTAGTTGAAAGTGAACTGAATCTTACAAACTATTGTTACATTAGTCAAAGTGCTGTCTACTAATGCTGTCTCTCGCCTGTCTTTCTCCCTCCCTCCTTGTCATCACTCTGAAGATCGCAGTCACACAGCAGTACCTCAAGGCTTTGTGGAAAACCTGCATAATCAACCACAGACCTCAATAATATTGTGTGTATATGTGTGTGTAAGTGAGAGAAAAACACTTACCAGATGAACATACTTCTCCGTGTCCAAGTCTTTAGCTGTACAGAGAAAAGTGCAATTACTCAGTAAGCCAGACTTACAGACATAGAGACAAAGACAGAAAAGAAAGAGAATATAATTAAAGGAGATAAAGTAAAATGCTAGAATGAGGGGAAGGTTAATGACAGAAAGGCTGAGGAGTCCATGTGTGTAGGTGTGTCGTGCATATGTGCGTTAATGAGGTCAAAAGAGGAGACACGCTGATTGGTAGTGGAGCCGGTCTAATGAGCTTTAGTACCTCACCATGATTACAACAGACACTGACTTTCTCTGGTTTATAAACATTACCAAACAAGAGCGGATTTTTTATGTAACCTCATTATGAGGTGCGTGTGTGTTTGTCTGTGTCTGTCTGGCCTACAGAAATTTAGTGCTTACTTTGTTTAGACTTTAACATTTATTCAAAGCTGGAAAAGTGATATATATTAGTGTGCGTGCATCTACTACCGTTAAAATCACTTATCTTATTTATAGTTGTCATATTTATAATTGCTGTTATTTTACTTAATAATAACGTATACGTTGTGGACTAAAATACTATAATAGACACCAGAAGGCACTTAAGATGTTTTTTAATATTTCAAGTTTTTTAGGAATATGAACTTGAAATATATATTGTCATTACCTATTTACAACAAGTCCTTGATGTTGGATCAGGACTTTTGAAATACAAGACATTCTGAATGTTCATTTTGCTTGCATTTCTAAAATTCTCTGGAATTCTAGTTTAGGAGCTCTATAAGAAAATCACCTTCCACCAGTTGAGCTGTAAGTGATCCTAGGTGTTTTGCTGTAAGCCTGCATCAGGAACAGTTCTGAAGAGGCAACCTTATCAAACCCCTTAATCTCTGGACCCTACCAAACCTTGAATCTCTGGAATCTTACAAACCCCTTAATCTCTGGACCCTACCAAAACCTGA
Source organism: Pygocentrus nattereri (assembly GCF_015220715.1). Lineage (NCBI taxonomy): Eukaryota > Metazoa > Chordata > Actinopteri > Characiformes > Serrasalmidae > Pygocentrus > Pygocentrus nattereri. Next base: position 15,534,559 of record NC_051239.1, on the reverse strand, counting down.
ATCTCTGGAATCTTACAAACCCCTTAATCTCTGGACCCTACCAAACCTTGAATCTCTGGAAGCTTACAAAATCCTTAATTTCTGGAATCTTACAAACCCCTTAATCTCTGGACCCTACCAAACCCTGAATCTCTGGAATCTTACAAACCCCTTTAATTTCTGGACCCTACCAAACCCTGAATCTCTGGAATCTTACAAACCCCTTAATCTCTGGACCCTACCAAACCTTGAATCTCTGGAATCTTACAAAATCCTTAATTTCTGGAATCTTACAAACCCCTTAATCTCTGGACCCTACCAAACCCTGAATCTCTGGAATCTTACAAACCCCTTTAATTTCTGGACCCTGCCAAAACCTGAATCTCTGGAATCTTACAAACCCCTTAATTTCTGGACCCTACCAAACCTTGAATCTCTGGAAGCTTACAAAACCCTTTAATTTCTGGACCCTACCAAACCTTGAATCTCTGGAATCTTACAAACCCCTTAATCTCTGGACCCTACCAAACCTTGAATCTCTGGAATCTTACAAACCCCTTAATCTCTGGACCCTACCAAACCTTGAATCTCTGGAATCTTACAAAACCCTTAATTTCTGGACCCTACCAAACCATAAACATGAACACTGGAACCCTATCAAATCCTAAACCTGAATCTCTGGAACCCTCTCAAATTCTAAACCTGAATCTCTGGAACCCCCTCAAATCCTGAATATTGGGAAACCTGGCAAACTCTGATTCGCTGGAACCCTCCAAAACGCTTAATCTCTGGAACCCTCCAAAACTCTTAATCTCTGGAATAAACTCTTCATTCTCATTGCTTTACTTTTCTCTTTATTGATGTAGGACTTCTCAGTTTAGTTACAACATCTCAAACTGTTTTACACAGATATGTAAGTAAAAGACTACACTCCAACTGAAATTACAGTTGGAAAAACAAAAACAGGAGAAAGCCACAGTGCTTCTAGGCATATGCTAGCCTAAACAAATATGTTTTTAACGTATATTTAAAACACATATCAAGCTTGCATTCTTAAAATTCTGTAAATTTCTGTTCCAGAGTTCCACCTCCTATGAGAGACCCTAGGAGTTTGCCGTAAGCCTGCCTCAGTGGAGTGAAGTGGCCTGAATGGAATAGAACGTTTTGCTGGATTTGGATCTATATTTTATGGATAGCATGTGTCTTATTTTGGACATGTTGCTCAAGTAATAAAATGCAGTCTTTGATATAGACTGATATAGGACTAGAAATGTAGCCACTACCATATTGTAGTAACATAATATGAAATACAGAAGTGATCTCTGTTTGAAAAAGCAGGTGAGGAAGAAGTTATGAGTCAGCAGAGCACATCCATCCAGCTGGACCTGACAGCCACATACACATATGTAGTCATGGTCATTACCTCTGCCCAGTGTGTTCTCTCTCTTGTCTTTCATGCTCATGGCGAGTGACGCCCCCTCAGGAATCTGTGCAGGGTGAAAGGACAAAAGGTAAAAGTTCATAAGGGCGGGAGACACTGCGCTCCACTCAAGTGAGAAAGCACTCAGTAAGTTGAAGAAGTTTACGCACTGGGTAACGAGTTGGACAGCTTTTTCACTGAACCAACACTGCATGCATGGACACCCACATACACAACACACCGTTCACAGCTCGTTCTCTGTGGCAGCTCTCAAGGTAAACAGTCACTCCGCTAAGGTCACGACTGTTTACACACACATTCTCTCGTTCAATCTTGTCCTCCCTCTGTTTCTTTTTGTCTCCCGCTTCACACTGGGAGGAGATCTGAGAGGGCTTAAATCTGAAGACTGACATTTATTGCCGCCGACACACACACCTTGTAGTGAAACACAGTGTTGAGCTTCTTCCTGCCGTCTTCCATTACAGAGGTGTTATCCAGATCCTGAAGAATTCTGCTGCTGCAGCCACCCCCAGGAAACCACTCTGGGGGGGAAATGAGAAAATTACAATGGTTTTCAAAGATGCTGTAAAACTCTGTATTGGCCATTGAATACCTTCACAAACGCCTTTTGTTATTGCCTTTAAGTCTCCTCACAAAGTAGGCAACTCGCTTCTTGTTCTTACAATGGGTACAATAAACTCACTCAAACACTTTTATCTGAAATTACATAACTCTTCTCAAAGCAAGTGCCTGAAAACATCCTGAAACTCATTTCCAAAAGAAACATGATCAAATTTAATAAAAGTTGCATTTATGGAAGTTACAGAACTTGGCTATGTCCAGCTACTACACTGCTCAAAAAATAAAGGGAACACTTAAACAACACAATATAACTCCAAGTAAATCAAACTTCTGTGAAGTCAAACTGTCCACTTAGGAAGCAACACTGATTGACAATCAATTTCACAGATGTTGTGCAAATGGAACAGACAACAGGTGGAAATTATTGGCAATTAGCAACTCAGTAAAGGAGTGGTTCTGCAGGTAGGGACCACAGACCACTTCTCAGTACCTTTCTGCTTTCTGGCTGATGTTTTGGTCACTTTTGAATGTTGGTGGTGCTTTCACACTCGTGGTAGCATGAGACGGACTCTACAACCCACACAAGTGGCTCAGGTAGTGCAGCTCATCCAGGATGGCACATCAATACGAGCTGTGGCAAGAAGGTTTGCTGTGTCTGTCAGCGTAGTGTCCAGAGGCTGGAGGCGCCACCAGGAGACAGGCTAGTACACCAGGAGACGTGGAGGAGGCCGTAGGAGGGCAACAGCCCAGCAGCAGGACCGCTACACCTCCGCCTTTGTGCAAGGAGGAACATGAGGAGCACTGCCAGAGCCCTGCAGAATGACCTCCAGCAGGCCACAAATGTGCATGTGTCTGCACAAACGGTCAGAAAACCGACTCCATGAGGATGGTATGAGGGCCCGACGTCCACAGATGGGGGGTTGTGCTCACAGCCCAACACTGTGCAGGACGCTTGGCATTTGCCAGAGAACACCAGGATTGGCAAATTCGCCACTGGCGCCCTGTGCTCTTCACAGATGAAAGCAGGTTCACCCTGAGCACATGTGACAGACGTGACAGAGTCTGGAGACGCCGTGGAGAGCGATCTGCTGCCTGCAACATCCTTCAGCATGACCGGTTTGGCAGTGGGTCAGTAATGGTGTGGGGTGGCATTTCTTGGGAGGGCCGCACAGCCCTCCATGTGCTCACCAGAGGTAGCCTGACTGCCATTAGGTACCGAGATGAGATCCTCAGACCCCTTGTGAGACCATATGCTCGTGCGGTTGGCCCTGGGTTCCTCCTAATGCAGGACCATGCTAGACCTCATGTGGCTGGAGTGTATCTGCAGTTCCTGCAAGATGAAGGCATTGAAGCTATGGACTGGCCCGCCCGTTCCCCAGAAACCCGATTGAGCACATCTGGGACATCATGTCTCGCTCCATCCACCAACGCCACATTGCACCACAGACTGTCCAGGAGTTGGCAGATGCTTTAGTCCAGGTCTGGGAGGAGATCCCTCAGGAGACCATCCGCCACCTCATCAGGAGCATGCCTAGGCGTTGTAGGGAGGTCATACAGGCACGTGGAGGCCACACACAACACTGAGCCTCATTTTGACTTGTTTTAAGGACATTACATCAAAGTTGGATCAGCCTGTCGTGTGTTTTTCCACTTTAATTTTGTGTGTGACTCCAAATCCAGGCCTCCATTGGTTAATAAATTTGATTTCCATTGATGATTTTTGTGTGATTTTGTTGTCAGCACATTCAACTTTGTACAGAACAAAGTATTCAATGAGAATATTTCATTCATTCAGATCTAGGATGTGTCATTTGAGTGCTCCCTTTACTTTTTGAGCAGTGTATGACTAATTTTGCACCACACATAAAATATTTCTTTGTCTCTCATTTTTCTAATATTTTTAAATGAGTTTTTATGTCTCTACAGCACTTTGAACTTTGAACCCTTGTCTAGATTTTGTACTTTCTTTTAATTAATTGTTTTATTTCTTCAAGCAATTGCACTTTGTATCTTTTTAGGACTTTAATTATCTTGCAACCTGAATGCTAGCACTGTGATCCCGAGGACTGATTAATATCTTAGAGGTTTTATTTTACCTGGAAGAATAACTTGGTGATCATCTTTCTGGCTTAGTGCTGAAAAAGGCACAAAGGTATCAGTGCATTGATTTTATTAGGTTTCATTCAACTTTCAATAGTTCAACTCTCTTGGAGGTTAAATGCTCACACTCTTCTCTCAAAGACTGCTTCATATTTTAGAGGTTTTGTATTGTTACAGCTGCTGTTCATGCAGTGAAAAGCTATAACTCTGTCATCTTCCTTACTCAGGGTGCTGGAAAAGACTTGAGTACAACTGTTATCCAAGT
>NC_051239.1:15440213-15525213 GCF_015220715.1 Pygocentrus nattereri | reverse complement strand
AACTATGACCACCTTAAAACAACTGTATTCTATACTGCGCCATCTCGCTAAATACCATAGTGAATGGACTGGTATGCTGCTCACATGGACCACCAAGTGTATTGAACTTGGCTTTTGTATAAACTGGGAAGCTGACAATTTGTTATCTTTACAACTGCACAAAAACACAGCAAGCTAAACAGACTTAAAGATGGCCAGTAGCCTTTGAATTAAAGTATGTACTGAAGGATTGCAGTATTTACTGAAGGATTCACTCTCAAATTACAAAATATAAAAGAACCTGCTTGAAATGCCTGTTTTTGATTGGCAGAAGTCTTCCACCCGAATTGAGCCTGACAAAATATTGTATTTTCACATAAACATCAGGCTCAGATCAGGCTTTGACTTGACGTCTAAGGAGTGATGGTTTGTTTTTTCTTTAAGGAATATGTCTATTTAAATTTGCCGTGCTCTCACAAATGTGATCGAGTGTGTTAAGCAGTTCTGCAAGTTGCAGCAGTAGCGTGAGGAACTTCTGTGCTGCAAGGTTAGCAGTTGATCAGAGGAAGGTAAATTCTTTCCTCTGCCAGTTACAATCAGCAGTTCCACCATAATATATTAATACTAAAAATATGAATATCCATAATACACAGATGAGAAAAATACCAGTTTATCCCAGCAAGGCATTTTCTGTCAATCAACTCGTGCTAATCTCTGTAAAGCCTTGTCTGCACTAATCCATCTGTTACTGCATGTAAGAGGGTTTGGGTTTCAAATTCAGGAGGACTGTATTTTATGCTCATGAAGACTTCACGTGCAATGCCTCTTATAGCTTATTGCTTTATTATGAATGTAATTATATAGTCTATTACATATTTTATGAATGTTGTAAAAGCTAACCCTTTGGAAGAAGGAAGAAAATATTCTTTAATGTACATTAATTTACAGGGAGCCCATTCGTCATAAGATGTTCACACAGGAGTAGGCGAGTAGGTTAAGAGTGAGGAAACAATAAAAAATGAGCGGAGAGAAAGCAGAGGGAGTGAAGGGAGTGGAGAGAAGGGAGTGAAAGGGATGGAACGAGGGGGAGTGGAAGAAAGACGCGAAGGAGGATTGTGTTGCAGGGAGTTTAATATCCCAGTAGACCGGCTGGGGAAAGAGAGCTGAGGTCACAATAAAAGTATTTATGTTTCTATTCAGGCTACTTTTCAACACTCAACATGTACACACAGACACACACAGCGTCTTTCCATCCCCTTACAAAACATTCGCCACTACTGGCTTTGGCCTACTTACATTCTACTTACAACCAGACCACCACGGTCTGTGTGTGTGTGTGTGTGTGTGTGTGTGTGTGTGTGTGTGTGTGTGTGTATGTGTGTGCGCATTTTGGGTGTATCCTTGGTTTTCTTGTCTGGGTGCCCACTATTGTTCAGACAGTGCTGATGGAAATTATAATGCTTGTGGCTTTCAACACAGAGAAAAGACAAACAAACCTAGCTTGTACCTTTGGGGAAAAAACCCTAACACCGTACAGACTGAACACACACACATACACACACACACACACATGCAGGCACACATAGTTTTTTTTCCCTTTAATATGAAACATTCATCTGGAACAGATCTGTGTTTTGTGCTGAAAAACGTGCTCAGGACTATTACTGCACTAATACTACATTTATATGCAGTAACCCCCCCCCCCCCCCACCACCACCACCACTTGGTCAAGTACCCTACACTATACCAGTAAGGCTTCTTGGGCAAGACTCCTAACACTACCATAGCCTGCCTGTGTAAAAATGCTGAAGTTGTAAGTCACTCTGGATAAGAGCGTCTGCCAAATGCTGCAAATGTAAGTGTAAATGTAATCCTTTTCTTCACTGATGGCCTTATATAATTATAATGTTGGGATGTTACTCATATAGCAGTGTTTTTTCCACCTATTTTTCAAAATGTTTGCATAATTAAGTCAGTAAGATGTAAACAAAGTCATTCAAAGTGGCTCCTTCCTCAAGAAACTTCAGTCAGAATTGTTCATAGCAGTGGTGACAGGAACCAGACGTCCAAAGAGTTTAATGCCTCTTAAAGCTTCATCACAGAAAGATATTACATGGAACAGTAACACAACACACTCCCTCATGACTGAGAGATCGCCTGTTTCATTATAGTTTTGAGATAATTTAATCTAGTAGGCTGATTAAGGCTGAGAGGTGCATTCAAGGCACTGTAAGGCAAAACGTTTCCCAAAGAAATTGTATTTTTCAGATTTACCTCTATTTATAATTTTCAAACTTCCATACAGTAATTCAGAAGACGCATGTGGGTTCCCTGATCCTTTAGGATAGTAAATAAAATGGTTATATCTGTGTTGTACCCCTGGTTCCTTTCACTACCAGTGTGAAGAAATCAGTAAATGTCTCTACAATGCAGCACCTCACATCATACCACACTGAATGACACTGTTTACATCTCAAAGATTGAATTATGCTGACATTTCGAAAATCGTTGGAATTCCCATTTCATTCTGCTCCGGATGGGTTAAGGCAAGAAACAGCTGGAAGTGTGCTGGGCAGTGAGTCCCCAGGATCAGGACTAAGAAATGTCATAAGGCTCAAATGTAGCCAAATACAAATATGCATATATGCGCTCTTTCACTTTGTGTTAGTTCTCACCTTGGGGAAAAAGGTGCGAGTAACAAACTGCTTGTACTCGAGGAATGGGATGCCTTGGCTGCGGTTCAGCTCTTTAGTCAAGTCAGTCATGTCCGTCTGCAGCTCCGCAAACCCTGTTACACAAACACAGGAACACAACTGCTTCATCACTGACATAAAAGCACACGTGTACATCTAATGTGTATAGCTATTATTTTTCAAAAGTTTGAATAATCAATATTTTCATTAATATAAAACAATTTTGTTATATATATATATAATGATTATATAAGATACTATAGATATTAATAAATAAAATAACAGCAACCATAAATTCTTATTCACAGCAAAATTCATGACATAGGACTCTAGAAATGTTACTTTTGAACATCATCCAATTCCCCAACCACGAAAACTTCACTGAACTCAACCCCGACGATTTATCTGCTCAAATCACACAGCTTTCAGTATGAATGTTAATTCATTTGCTCATAACAGTAATTTATGTTAATGTTTTATTAGCTTATATTCGTAGTTCATTTTCCAAGTCAGCTGCCTGTCTATAAATTTATGACTATATTATTATGAAAAGAAAGGCAGAAGTACTTTGGGCTGATGTAATTAAATGAGCATGAATTAATCCTACAATACATACACAACATACATTATGTGGAAACTTGTGGTTTGTTCGATGTGGAGAAAAAGAAAAAAGAAAAACAAATATGAAGTTAACGCGACCACAAACCAATGGAACGTGGTGTTTGTGAGCATGTGTGTGTTTCCTCGCCAGAGATTCCAAAATCTTTTCCAATACATTCTCCTCAAGCTCTTTATCCTGTGCATATATCCAACTCGGTGAAGACGGCCTGCTAAAACAAGAAACTCAGATGTCTATACCATGTGTGGTGTGTATGTGTTCACAGCTAAACAAAACAGCCAACAGGGCTCCTTGGTCTCTTCAGAAAGCCATTACAGCCTTCATGTTCTAGTTCAAGTCCTACAGAATCTGTGATAGATACTGAATTAAAGTCAATAAGCTAACACAAACAAACACAAGGCATTACAGCTCGACTGCTGAAGAAGAAAAACTATCAAACAGCCAAGTCAGCTATATTGGTCAGAAAACACACACACACACTCACTCAACTGTGTAGGCAGAGCTGTTTTGATCCAGTTGCCATGAGCACAGTAATAAGTTGGGTCCTTTGGGGTGATCTGAGGCCAATTTGGGCTTTTCTCTCAGAAAACTGAGTGTGATAGTTTGGCAACAATCGAATTTTACACAATTTCCCACCCTTACCCCAAATGCAGCTCATCAGCCAAGACATGCTCAGTGTCTGAAGTTTACTTCCTTAAGGCCTTGGTGTACTTTCAGTGAAACAAAGCTTTCGTGAGTTGTTCGAGCTTGAGGTTTCATTTGGGCTCATCCATCTTTAAATGATGGCATGCCTCTTTGGCTTCGTTCACACTGCAGGTAAAAGTGGCCACAAATCTTTTCCATATGTGACACAGGTGTGTTTATTGTGTGGCAGTGTGAACCAGCAAGAAATACATTGAATCTGAAGTTTTCATTTCACATTTGTCCTTAAATCCAGTTCACAGCAATGTGACCTGAAATTCTTCAAGTCTGACTGAAATTTAAGAAACTTGTTCATCAATTCATCTCAATCTGGATCCTGAATTTTCACATGCAGGAACGGACCATTTACTGCGACATCATCAAAGCAGCTGTTGCTATGTTTACACGCTTCACGTTTTCCATTTTGGAGAAGTGAGATAAGCACAGGCAGTGTAAACAAGTATCAGGACACCTGTATAAAGAGAGGAGCTAAAAATGACTCACACAGACATTTTTGCACAGAGTTTACCTACTAACGTTGTTCTCCATGGAAGGTAAAACAAAAGACATTAGGCTTCCTTTCGTTTTTCATTTCAGTGTCTATGATCTGTCCTCCAAGTTTAAAGCAGCAGTTCGCAAACGATGAAATCTGAAGTCATGTGAACGGAGACGGTTAATCTGAAGGAAGCATGGAGGATAGTTGTGTATGTTGGATAAGCGGCTGTGTGAATCAGTTCTGGAGTGTGATATTCTGATACCGATGTTACGTATAGGTCACATTTAAAGCACAATGAAAGCAGATTTGGGTAGTAAATGAGTTTTGTACGGAGCTCCGCAGGTCACATCCTGTATAAATAAAAATAATGCGTGGCCACACCTTTGCAAGGCATGGGAACAAGATAATTAAGTCGTGGCCACAACTTAGTACGGCATGGGATTGAGATCCTAATGTGCGTCCACGACTTAGTATGGCACGATCTCATCCCCACACCTTACTAAGTTGTGGCCACGTTAATAAGGCATGGCCACACATTATTTTATTCATGTGGGATGTCACCAGCAGGGCTCTGTAGATTTGGGCCATTTTTACCTTCAGTCTGAAAAGCCTTTTGCACCAGACAGTCATGGGCATTTTTGCAGGCATTTCTTCATGATGGTCATTTTCTTAGAGAAGCCAGGTGAAGCCATCTTCAGAAGAAAGATACCGAGGTCTTTACTTTTTTTCTGCAACTGCGAGGCTAATGTAGCTAACAGCTAATAGAAACTTACAGCCCACCTGTTTGCACTGTGCAAACTGCATGCCTAAATTGTGAAAGACCACGTTGTTATTAAGTAATTTACGATGTATTTTATGATTTTGGACACTGCATGACATTTTATCTATAAAAAACCAGGGCATTAAATTCTGGACAAAATCAAGCCTTTAAGATCAGCTACTGCTACTGTTTTTAGTCTAATAATGTACATTTGCCCATTTTTGTGACTAACAGTGAGCCATACAGTGTCAAAAACCACACATGCCAACTGAGATTACTGAACAACTCCACATGGTGTGTGATGACTTAGAAATGCAGTTTGCACGATGATACATAAGTTTCCCCTACTTGTTAGCTACATTTGCCTCATAGCTCCAGTAAAAGGCAAAATGATGTTGAAAAAGAAGCAAACCTCAGACACCAAACACATCTTGGCTGATCGACTACGTATGGGGTGAGAGGAAGATATAAATTTAATAAAATATCCATCTTATTACTGTGAGTGTGTGTGATGCAGGATCAGCAGCGTTGGGAAAGCGAGCGTGGGTGCTTCTTCGGGGGGAGAGGACAGGAAGTGAGCGCTCCTCGTATTGTTTTCAACACAGGATGCACAAAAGCGCATGTTTGTGCCTGTTTGCAGACCCTGTCACTGTGGAAACGTGCCTGACCGGATGGTGGGGGTTAGGAGGGGGTCGAATCACAGAAAAGGGTGAGAAAACACAAAGAGAAGAACAAGTCTCATTATCTTGGACACACATATCCACATCCACAAGGGTTTAAGGGGGCCACTAAGTTTCATTTCTACTTTCTATTGACCACACTGTGGTTCACACCCTGCTTACTGCTTTCAATAACCTCATCCCCAGTCCTACACCCAAACCTCACACCACACAATCCCAGCACACACACACACGGAAGCCTCAGAATGGGACCACAAACACACTGAATGTACTTTATTCAAACACTAATTTACTGTCACAGTGCCCATTAATTAGCATCAGCAGAACTGTAAATGAGCTAAACAGGCTCATTTTCATCTGTTGTCTCTTTATCTGTTTTTAAGGGGCAGTTCATCACTCCATATTACAGATTTCACATATATTACACCAACATAATTATTTCCAAATGTAAAAAAATTACTTAATAAACTGATAAACTGAAAGACAAAATAATGTATATATATTTTAGTGTGGGACTGAATCAATGAATCATATATTTTGGAAATTAATCAACAACAAATTCTGTTTCAACAAATTCTCCCCAATATAGTATCCAATTCCACCCACTAGGTAGGACTCCCTCTACCACACTACACTACCAATGCTAGGAGGGCACAGGCTTCCTCCGAGACATGTGAAGCCAGACACTGCATCTTTTCGAACTGCTGCTTATGCAATGTCATTGAACTTTCTGGACTCCCAGCCACAGATGGCTGTAGCATCACAGGGATCAAAATTGATCTCCTGATGACAGGGCCAATACTTAGACGGCTGTGCCTCTCAGGAGCCCCTGAATCAAGTAAATTCAATGTGTTACTTTTGTTTCTAGCAAGTCCCAAGGAACACTGTGTATCATACTAAAATTGGATGTTATAATAAACAGTTTACATTAAAAAAAGAGAAATATGCAAAATATGCTACTGCATAACACAGTTCAGTCCTGTCTGAGACCTTCCTGGGTGTGGTCCTAATATCACAATTATTACACCTGATTGACATCCCCCAGTCCAACACTCCTAGCCTGCTATGCCACTTAAGCAGAGCTAAACGCAACAGCACAAGCATAGAGAAATGAGTGAAACGCAATGTTTTACACTGCATCTACTCCCTGAATACACTATCTTGTTTTTTATAGCAGAAAAGGGAGTGCTGGTATGGCCAACTGAACAAATGAATGAATGAAAGAACAAAAGACAGACAGACAGACAGACAGACAGTCAGATGGACAGCTAGCTCAGACAGCTATGCTTGCTGGGGTAGCTTTTCCCCAGTCATTAGCATTTGCTTGGGCGTTAGCTTTCGCTTGGTTGTTAGCTCTCGCTCCCCAAGTCTCTCAGACTCAAATGAAGAGAGCTGTGCGGGCAGGAAGACCACATCAGATTGGTCAGGGTCAAGTCAAGAGGCTTTTATTAAGTACACAGTGGAGTGAAATTACGTAAAGAGAATGGTTTTGTGTAAGTGACCCTTATTTCACCTCTGCATTTAACACATCTGTGCAGTGAAACACCACATACACACTAGGGGCAGTGAACACACTTCCCTGTAGGCAGCCCCATCCGCAGCGCCCAGGGAGCAGTTGGGGGTTAGGTGCCTTGCTCAAGGACACTTCAGTCACGTACTGTCGGCTCAAGGGATCGAGCTGGCGACCTTCTGGTCACTGGGCTGGTTCCCTAACCTCCAGCTCATGACTGGAGGGTACTCACTGGCACAACAGTACTGACTGGAGGGTACTGTTTATGCAAGCTTTACTATGCAAGATCAGGACTGCCCAGTTAGGGAAGGATTCATTTATTTATCAGTCATTTACTGGACAATACACTTTGTTTTAAGCTCTGTCACGCTGTACTACAATCTGCCATACTGACACACACGACTACAACACAAACGTTTGTCTAAAACCGAGACTTTTAGCTCGTCCTTATAAATGTCCTGTATATCTCATGCCCTTTAACCTTTGCTTCTAAGCCCATATCTCTTGATTAGGTCCATTGTATAATTCAGGGGTGTGTGCTGACCATTCGCTTCCTCTTGCCTCAGTACACACCTCACCCATGCGCTCTCTCTCTCTCTCTCTCTCTTTCTCTCTCTCTCTCTTTCTCTCTCTCTCTTTCTCTCTCTCTCTCTCTCTCTCTCTTTCTCTCTTTCTCTCTTTCTCTCTTTCTCTCTCTCTCCCTCTCTCTCTCTCTCTCTCTCTCTCTTTCTCTCTCTCTCTCTTTCTCTCTCTCTCTCTCTCTCTCTCATGTCCTTGGCATTTACGTTTACTTTTTTTTTTTCTGGTCATAAATCTGTCAAGGCACACCGAGGCCTTCAAACTTGAACATTATACCCCTCGGAACACTAAACACACACACACACACACACACACACACACTTTTCTCTATGCCTTTCTCATCTCTTTCCACTTACGAGCACCGACTCTTTTTATGAACCGAGTTACGTGCACACACACGTTCATCCACATCTCCTCTGCTCTCTTGTAAACATAAGTGCCTGAAATGAGATTTCCACTCTTTTAAGACTCTCTTCAAGAGCCTGCTTCTACACTTGTGTGTGTGAGTGTGTTACCTTTGCGTATCTCCTCTCTGATCTGTGACTCCATTTCCTCCATCTGTAAGAGGGTCTTCTGCCAGTATCGCTCTGCCCTGCGGCTCTTGGTGCAGTATACCACCAGCGCTAGAGAGAGAAATAAGAGTAGAGTATTAGTTTTTCTTTCACTTAAAAAGTGATTTAACTTGATTCACGTGTGTATATCACTGCACATCAAAGGGTCCATCCTACATTTTTCCTGAGTGTTTTGTTTGACTTTTTTTTGTTTTATTTTCACCCTGACGTCCACTTATGATGTTTGTGTAGGTTAATTAATTTGTACATGACCATTTTCCAACCCCTCTTTAACCCTTAGAATTACTGTACACTCATCACTCCTTACAGTCCATATATGGAAAGTGAGCTGCAAAACAGCCCATTTTTAATTCTTTTTTTTTGCGATGTCATGTAATTAGCTCATTTGCATATTGCCATCCATTGGGCTGACAGCAGTTAAGCCCCGCCCTTTCATGCTGAAGTTAAAAGGAGAGTTTCAGCCCAAACTGCTTTATGAATAAGGCACAATACAGGGCAGCCAAACAGTACCGAGCTCATTTACATAAACCAGTCTTAAACACACAGTAACAAAAATAAGAGGGATAAGAGATGGGAAAATGGGAATGTAAATGACTGTTTTGGCACATATTACCACACAAATATTGTAAGTGGACCTTAAAAAATGAAAATAGATGAATGTAGAATAAAATGTAAATATGTGGAGCGAAACTGCTGTGGACTACAAAAGCAGATGTACGCGACTGTGCTGGTTTTTGTACCATCACAGCTCAGTGATGACCCGGGGAGTGAATGGTATGTTTTGAAACTCTAACCCTGTTTATGAGTTTCCTTAAACTCTTTTATTAAAAAAAAAAGAAAATTGAATATGGGCCATTAAAAAAAGGCATTACATCAACTTTATTCTTTAGGAACTTTATTCATGTGGAAGCAATGTACATAGCTGAATCAATGCATTACTGTTTTCAGTGTGTTACTTCTTGTGTATTGTTTTTGTCCATCTGCTGTGTCAACAAAAGCCTGAGCAGTGGCTCAGGTCCACACTGCCAGTTGACTGTTCTATTCAATGGAGTCTCAAAGATTAAAGACCTACAACAGACACCACAGAGAACAGTGGGGGCTTTGTGTTTGCCAGTGGATGTGTGTATGCGCCAAACGCCGGCAGAAGCCTTGACCCCTCTGTCCCCCTTTTATCTCAACCACATCTGGAGCATCTGTCTCCACGACAACAGACTATCCATCACACACAGATTCGTACACTTACCCACAGTGCATAGCAGCAGGAGAACACAGCAGACTGCGACGGTGACGATGATGGCCAGTTCACTGCCACCCATCTGAACCACTGCTATCTGTTTATGGAAATTGCCAACACGCACCTGTGAGAGAGAGAGAGCGAGAGAGAGAGCGAGAGATGGAGAGAGTGAAAGAAGGAGAGGGGGGCAAAGACATTAATAAAAAGACTCAGGCACTTTACAAATACGGTTAACACAATAAAAAGCATTTGCACATTATAACACATAGTTTTGCTTTGTTATAATTTATTTGAGAACTTCTTAGAACGTGACAAATTGAAAATTCCCCAGCATATTGGCCTAATCCTGACTGTTCACAGCTACAGCAGATTGCTTTTAAAACTGCACACAAACCGCACACATAGAATAATATGAGTGGTGTCACTCAGTGTAAGCAGTTTTGTTTCTGCTTTCTACAAATTCCTATGTGCAGTCACGACCAAAGCTCCCACATCTTTGTCGCACTTCATTGTGAGTCAGGAGGACATGGTTTTATTTACTTAAGCATCTTATGACTCTTTAATACTGATTAACCAAATATACAGGATTGTTTTCCATTCCCCAAAACAATCCTGTATTCATAACAGCGTTGACTGAAAGTTTAGTATCTGCACTTTGGACCCATTTTCTCTGCTTGTTTCACTGAGATATGAGTGACACATCATTAATATCACATTGCTTCATGCTTTTATTAACACCAGCAATAACTGTGACTTCAAACGGTTAAGAGGCTAATGAACAGTGCAGAAAGCACCCGTTTTCTTCTTTCTGTTTCGGCTCCAACTTCAAGGATTCTCTTGATCCCTCGCCAACAACTGCTCTCTCCCGCTCTCTCACACTATCACACACAAATATACACTTTCTCACACATATTTATAAATAGCCTCCCCAAAAATGAAGAGTATTAAACAGCTAGCATGAAGCACAGAATATTCGTCCAGAGTGTTTCTCTAGCACTGCCTCTCTAAAAGAGGAACTCAAACCTCAGGACAATCTCACAATACCGTGTGTCCGTTAAGGCTGTGACTACTGATTACATTTGTAATTGGGTAATTTACTGATTATATTGCTGATGAATTGAGTAATCAGAACAAAGCATGGACTTAACAATAAGAAACCACGCTATTTCAAAGACTCCAAAATAGTTTTCGTGAGGTTCATTTCATTTTTTTAAATTATTATTATTTTTATTATTTTTTACTGTGTAATGGTAACAACCATACTGTCAACAACAACAAATACTATAGCTGAGTGTGGTCTGCATGTGTATAAAACTGAGCCCCAAACCCCACCCGCACCCATGACTTTGAGACCCAATTCGACTAGGCCCGACTGGTACTGCTAAATTTAAGACCTGATAGTTTTACAGAGCATTGCTTTGTTACTGTGTTACTTTCTGTGTTGACAGAAAATAAACCAAAAACTCCTAAACATTAGCTGAAAGTTATGCTTTGCTGTAGCTGATGCAATCAAGTACTCAGCCTAGTAAGCCGTTAATAATCCAACTAATAGCCTAATCAGAATAGAATTGTCCACGTATACACCTCAATCAGAAAGACTAGAATGAGACCCTTTGGAATTTCTATCTGATTGAATGAGGTGGGTAATCCTGTAAATAATCCATTAAATAGAAGAATAATAATCAGGCTTACATTCTAAATTGGAAAGTTTCATGGCGCATGTGCGTCATGTCATAGCAAAATCTTATAACATTCAACATGTCAGGAGCAGAAAGGTCTAGAGAGGAGACGAAGTTTATGCTTTGAACTTTAAAAGTCGGCGGTGGGACAGGTCTCCAGCTCATGCGTCTCAGAACACGACGTCTTCCTCTCTGCCTTCTTTAATATGAACATGTGAAGTATGTTTTTCTGAGTCTGACATCATTTTAAAGTAATCAAGAACACAAACACTGCCCACTGCTGCTCATCACTCTGACTGGACTCATGTGATGCTCGTTGTCATAGTAACGTTTACACTAAGCAGTACCCTACGCATAAGCGTAAATTTGGATAGGATTATGTAAATGGAGATGTAAATGGAGATTTTCCATCACAATGTTGAGTAGAGTGAGCATATAAACACTTCAGGCTTAATCTATAATTGGAATGTAATCAATCAGACTGGCAAAAATCTCTGCATGTAAACAAATGTTGCTGTGGAACGGCTGCATCGTCAGTAAATGCGTCACTGAGAAGCTCAAAATGCTAATGCAAGCTTGACATTTTATAACACAGCAAGCTTCTTATTTGATGTAATGACCAAGTCATAATGTTTTGACAGTAAAGACATCCATGACTTATCTGTATTGGGCTTTGGTTTTATTTTGTCAATGGTGATCAGGTTTGATCAACCCAGCAAACACCCAAACTGTGTATCTCCATTACTTTGATTTGATAATCTTTTGAATGATAAAAGGTACGTTCACATACACAACAGCTATTAGCAGACACAAACCCAAAAAAGTGTCTCTAACAGTGGCTCTAAATGTTATTATGGTTAGCTACAGCAGCATGTAAAACTAAACGGCTCTAGATTGTAATCACAGTATTTCAGGGTATTATAACAGCAATGCTCAGTGATGATTTCTTCAGAATTAATTTTTGTAAACTACTAACATTAGTGGCTCATGACCAGTTTTGTTATTGCTAAAGACAAATGTAATAACACTTGGAAGAGCTACATTGGTGTCAGAGTTGAACATGAACGGCTTACAAACAATGTCTGATTCAGATTGCAGAGGTCTGCTTATGTTAGAGAATCTCTGATGTTACTATAGTTACATTTCAGCATTTAGCCTCACAACCAACTTGTTTTTTTTTGTCTGCGATATGTGTGCTTGATAATGAATGTCGGTACAAAGTAGTACACGGTACCTACAAAAAGCAGCAACTCTGCCACAAAAACACTGTGTTGTCTCAGTCTCACTATTACTGTATATATCGTTGTGCTGCTATGAAACACAAGTGCCTTAATATTGACCCTCATAGCTAAAGTTAGAGAGGCCAGTGTGCTTCTACATCATCTACTGAGAAGAAAATAATGAACCTTGTGCAGATGGAGTCTGCCCCTTGTCTAATTAAACTGTTAGTTCTAGCATTAGCCCATTCTGATTTAACCTACAGTGGCTAAAAGGCTAAATTTATGTAAAGATTTTCCCTTAAATGCAAACAAGTGTACTACACAAAAATATCATAAGAAAACAACCTGAATCCTAACATGGGCCTGATGTGAAAAATGGCCCTGAACCCAGTTTGAAACATGATATTCTGTCAGGGTCTGTTGAGCTTGGGGTGAATAGTAGACCTCTAGTGTCGAGCTGGGCTTTCCCGAGAACACATACCAACCGCCTGTCTTATGAGATTTCACTTGACCTCTGACCAGCATGTCTCATTGGCCTTGTTTGCTCTCTCGTGTCTGTATGCTGGGTACACGGGTTTGGAATTCCTCTCAGGCGTTCCCTCTTTTGTCCACCACTACTTTCTCATACTCCCTTTCTCTCTCTCTTACACACTCTCTCGCTGGCCTGTTAACTGTATCAGTGTCTGCCCAGGTCATTAGCAGGCTGGTGGGTATTAGATGCAGTGAGGTTAAATATAGCTGTTTTTCTTTCCCTAATAAGCATAAACAAAAGAGGCACTGACACACACACACACACACACACACACACACACACACACACACACACACACAGTCGGAAAGGCCTTGATATGACTGCACTGCTGAAGCTGGCGTGGCCTTGATTAGCTCTTATTTGGATGGTGAAATTATCGTTTGAGTCAAAACAGTAGCAACTCCACCAGCGCCTGCTTCCAGCCGCTTACGCAGAGAGGGCTTGGAATCAGAGGAGGCAGGATAAAGGCAGAGAGATAAACAGGGGAGATAAAAACCCTGGAGTGGTTTACTGTAGCGCTGGGTGTGTGCTGTCCTCCATGTCACTAAAACATGATGGGACAAGTTGATAGGGTTCACGTGTATGTGTGCAATGTATTCCAGCTTGATGGGGGTTCGTTTCTGTGGGCTTTACGAAGTATAAAAGCACTGGCAGGAGTGCTTCTCACAGGGGAGCGTGGGTAGTGTAGTTTCTTGTTCTGCTGTTGGTACTGCTGCCCACATTAACCTCATGAGGGTATTCAGAGCTCGTCTCATGCTAATTAGCAGGATAAAGAACATATAGGGGTTGTTGTCCAACAAAACAACAAAAAAGTCTAGCAGTTGGTCTGACTGCAGTAGGGCTGTTACGGTAGTTGATTCAATTTTAAATTAAATTAAGGCTTTTTAAATGTTTGTTTTCTTTGTATCTTTTATTCCAGTATTCAGTATTTGCATGCATGGTTTGGTATTATAAGTCTTAAGTCTTTTTCTTTTTTCAAGAAACCCCTGATTACCCAATTATCATCAAAATAATCAGTAGATTCTTGAATTATATATAGTCTATATTCTATAGAGAATCAGACTGTACTACTAAATGTTTAATACACTGTATTTACTAATATGTGTTTATCAATGATAGTAAAATAGGCAAAAGTTCACTAAAGGTCTACTGATGTGATAATGAAGTGGGTTTTCACGTGACCTCCACCATATCACCGGTTCTGGACACCAGAATCCCTCACTTCCCTACTTAGAAACATGAAATCTAATCCCAGTCATTGTTGACCAATGATTTCCTTTTTTAATAAATTTGGCAGATGTATGAAAACCTCCAGAGTTTTCTTTTACTTGTTGTCATTTCATACAGTGAACATGTCTTGTGGTGTTGTTTAAGCAAAAGATCATTAGTAATGACGCTAAACTCACAGTAACGGGCAGCTCCCCTGTCCTGGAACTCAGTGTTCTGTTGATGGTGCAGTAGATCATCTGTTCATTATTGAAGGTGATGTCACAGAGATCAGAGCCAATCATGACGGAGTATTCCTCCTCTGTTAAGTCCAACTGGCTTGGCCCTTTCTGTCACAGGCAAAACAAAGGAAAAACACTGGGTTAAAAGGACAGTTTGACTACAAAGGGTACTGCGGTTAATAAAGATGAAAAAATATACAGACATATAGAGAAGTTTGAACACCCATGGTCAAATGACTTGTTCTCTTTGTCACTCTATAGGGAACAAAGTGAAATATTTTTCTGCAAATTTTAGTGGACAATTTCTATTTATTGGCTGAATTTAACATATTGGAAAAAATAAAACATTAAAAAAAAACGATCTTTTGTACAGGCCACATTTTGTATTTAATTCCTCCAACAGTCAGCAAATAAACAGTAATTGTGCAAGTAAGTGCGTTCTCTGGGTACTTATAACTGTATTACTGTACGGTGACACTCTTATATACACTCAAAGTCCACTTTATTAAAAGCTTTTGCTGTGTACTTACACCCACTGCCCACGTTATGAGCTCCATCTACCTTACAGACTCACAACATAGACTTACAATTACAGCCCAGCTGTTTTCATGCACAATTTGCTAGTTATTGTTTTCCTCATTCATCACTGGTTAGTTTTGGGCTTTAGGATGGCCAACACAAACTGTCTAAGAACACATTTCAAAGCACAAAATAACAAGAATATTCACAGAACATTTTGTTTGTGTGTTTGTGTATGTATACATAACAGATGTTCTGTCTGGCTCCCTCAAGCAATATGTATGTGTGTGTGTGTGTGTGTGTGTGTGTGTGTGGACAGGGCAGCGTCTAAAAAGGAAGAGTTTTCGGAAGCTCTGATTAAACTCTAGGGGCTGTGTGCCATTCCCTTCACCAACCACCCAACAACAAACAATTCCTCACGCACACACAAACACCTCCCAGTTCTCTCGACAAAATACTTCTGATTCTATGCCTTTACTTTTCACTCTGAAGACATAACGTGCATGTTCAAAAGTGCACACACACACACACACACACACACACACACACACACACACACACACACACACACACACACACACACACACACACACACAAACATGCATTATTTACATCCACCGAGTCATCACAAACACATATTTACATCCTCTTTGTCAAAACAGGAATGCTTTAAATGACATCCACATTCCAGCAAAATCAAAACTGGAACCGAGTAAACAATTTCTCTCTCTCTCTCTCCCACACACACACAAACACTCTGAGCTTTTTACCACACGCGCTTTGCTGGCGAAAGCTTTCTTTTTAATGTGGTAAGAGAACTGAAAACCAGTCAACTCAAAAAACACTTATAACAGAAGCCAGTGGGCAGGTGCTTTACCCATGTTTCAGTTCAACAGGTTTTCTGTTCTTTTTCATAGTACAGGGAAATTACTGTATGGGTGGCTGACTGACTGGTACAGACATGGCAGATGACAACAATGGAGAATCCCACAGAAGTCCCATTATGTGCACTTTCCAGTCATATTAACTTGCATGTTCCACTGTATACCTATGTTCTGTCTGTGACTCTGTCTCTGTGACTTTATACATACATTTATACATACAATTGGTCAAGCATTAATTTGCTCAGAAGAAGACTAATACTGCAATGAATAAAAATAACATGTATTTCATGTATGTCAATGTATTCATTTAACCATTTCGAAGACCTGGTATGGATTATGGGCAGGGGCATCGAGAAAACCAAACTAGCTCAAATTTTACTGAGCTACCACTCATTTTCTTTATTTTTATGGCATTTCTGTTTTTTTGTATTTATTCTAATAGCTTTAGATAATATGGTTAGGTGGACACAGATCTGAGCACAAGTCTTAATCCGTGGTCACATCAGACACATCAGAGTAATGTGCCTGGGAAAAAGCCATTATTCACTGGAACAGAAAAGGACAGTGAGGGACTGCGTGAAGCAGTTCACTTTCAGTAGCAGTTCATTTTGCTTCATGCCTAGTTCGTCTAGGTGAAATTTACCCCACTAATTCGCAAACATCAGAGATGTTTCCTCAGAGGCAGGAGTAACATTGTGGAATATTTATGAAAAAACTCTAAACATATGGAGGAACCATTTCTTGTCCAATTTATTGGTGCTTAACGAGCTAATGTTAGCCATATGCTGAACTTTTTTTCCCACAAAACAACCTCACAGCAGGACTGCCTATACTGACTGGATTTTTGCTCAACCCCTGCAAAAAGCACAGGTTGTTAGTTTGAGGTGTCAGGTGTGACCGCAGCCTTAGGCTGTTAGCCACTGTATGAATTTATTAAATTCCACAAGCACACGATTGATTTTATTTACAGAACTGATTAACTGAAGCACATTCTGGATGGTAGGAATCTACTAGACGTCCTCAAGGAAAGCTCTGAAGATGTATAACTCTTATATTTTTTTATTTGTTTATTTGTGTTCTTTCTAATGGCACGCAGTATTCATTTTTTTCAGTTTGATATGTAATGCGCTTCCTCAGATGACGAACCCTTTTGCACAGTACTGTACACACGCAGCCTCTCAGCCTCTCAGCCTCTCAGCTATCTCAGCCTAACACCTGTTTTAGTGATCAGTGGAGAACAGTTAAACAGCCTTTCTGTCTGGCTGAATGAATGAATGCGTCCTCTCTGGCTCACACCTCAGATGCACCTCCGCTGGAATCCACCCTCTACTTCATCCTTCCTCATCCCCCCATTCTTTCTGCAGGAAATAACCAGCCCGACCCCTGTTAGGGACTTCCTCTCAGACCTCCTCAAGACACTTGATGCGCCCGACCACACGGATCCACACGTCTCTGCAGCTTCCTGACCAGCGAGTGTGCGCGTGTGTGCCTAGAATGTGTGCGCAAGTGTGTGTGTGTGTGTGTGTGTGTGTGCAGGGGTAAGCAGTTTCTGTGGGGATCCAGGGGTGCCCTTTTATGTTGTTATTACAGACGTGAGGAACATGTGTGTGTCAGACACAAACACACACACAAAGCTTGTCAGCTGAAAGGAGGAGGTCATAATGAGCTGGCTGACTGCCTTAAGAAGAAGATGGTGTTTGGCATAAGAAACCTCTTTAATGTAAGTGCGTGTAAGAATGGGCGATATGGGAAAAATGTCTTGATGCGATACTTAAAGACGATCCTTTCACGATATATACAATGTATTATTAGTGCCACATTTAAAAACAGCCATCAATAGCTCTTGTACATGAACATTTCCTGTACTACACTACAGTAAATCTACTTAACCATGCTCTCTTTGTAATGAAACATGCACTCACACACTCACACACTCACACACACACACACACACACACACACACACACACACACACAGGCTCTAGATGACGAGTGTCTTCACAATGTGACATACAGTTTAAACTCACATTGATGACGAGTAAGAGAGGTTCACCAGGATGATGCTTGATGAGTTTCTCTTTGCTGGCTGTGTAAAACTGAGGGTCCTCCACATATTCAAAGAGGAAGAGACCTGCATGAGTCCCCTCCTCCTCCTCCAGGTCCAGCCCAGTGGAAGCATGGCTTTCCCCTCTGAACAAAATCCCATTCAGGTAGAACTGAGCTGTGACTTGCTGTGATTGGCTGGCAGCTGGAGAGGGGCACTCAAGGAGATTAGGTGACTGGATTCTGCAATTCTGCCAATCAGAAAGCACATACAAGTCACGTCACACTGGGTAACTAATTAAACATACAAACAATATTATCCTCCTAACAATCTCTGTAATATCGTGTAATATACGTTATATAATACATGTAATATATGTAATATATGTAATATATAATATAATACACTCTGTAATATACGTTTTTTTGGAGAGTAGATAGATCCAGTACAGTATACAGCCATCGACCACTTAATAGTTACAGACTGTGACTCATCTGTTACTACACATTTTGTCACATTTCGTTCATCATTGATTAGTTACAGAACACAGGACCTGTGTTAGTCGCATTTGGGTGGTGGACCAGTGTATTAGGTGATATCCTGCCAGGAGTTTCACCAGATAGGCTACAGCTAAATGCACCCGCAAGGTGCATCTATAAGGATGTTTCCGATAAAATAGTCAGTAAGCAAAGAGATTGGATTTTAAACTAATTATCTATGTTTTGCTTCGAGGAAGGAAAAAATTGTATTTGCCAAAGCACTTACCGACTCACCAACACCCAGCACCTCCATTTTGGCTTTCTGGACCAGATCAAAACTTTGACCAGTCACAGAGATGAGGCGCCCACCACTGAAACAAAAACAAACCCATTTGGTCACTGATTTGGGCTTCACTCGTTTGTTTTCACAGAATATATCAGAGTGGTATGTAAGTATCGTACCTCAGATAGCTTTTTTTTGGTTTGATGTCACTGATGGTGGGATTATTTTTGTAAGAGAACGTACTGCTGAGATGGCTCTCACACGGCTTCCCATCATACTCCACACACACCGACACGTCCTCGGCATGATCCGGCACAGCCGGGGGCATCCAACACTCGATGATGTCATCAGACAGCCTGTAAAACAAAGGAAGAAAGGTAGAGATGATGATGTCATGGTTATAGTGCGGATACCAGTATTACAAGAGACAGCTGTAACTGGACTACAACACATCCTGCAAAGAGGCAGACTTAGTGTTTGTGGGGCTCTAGGCAAAAGACAGGAGGCCCCCCTGTACGCACATTTGTAAAGTAGTTGAGGCTCCGGGCTCCTGAGTGGCTGTACAGCACCAAAAAAATAATCCTGGCATAGGAAATCATCTACAATCAAGTCAATATGTGTCTAACATTTTTGATGGGTGCCTAAGACTTTCGCATGCTACTGTGTGTGTGTGTGTATGTGTGTATATATATATATATATATATATATATATATATATATATATATATATAAATATGTGTGTGTATATACCCAAAATGACAACTTTACAGGACAAGGAAAAAAACTACTTTAATGTAAGTCAACTGTCAGTCATTTTGGGCCATTTCTTATGGTTCATTCATCAAAGAATTTACAGACACTGTAAAGAGCTACAGACATTTTCAAAATCTCATTCTAAAACTGAGAAAATAGAGATACTTTGTACTCTTTAGCTTTAGTTGGAAACAAAAGGTTAAAATATTAGAATGGAAAACTGTCCAATCTTACTTTTTCTACTTTTTTTGACATTTTGACATTTATGGCCCGAATTGAAAGCCTAGCTCTAATAGTCATGGGTCGTCACTGCTATAAACAAATGCAAAGGCGCATGCTCACTTGTCAATTCCACAGTCCTGAGTGCCGTTAACCTTCACTTTAACTGCAGATCCAGCTTCCAGGGATGTCCCCATGATGGTGAGTCGTGTTCCACCAGCAATGGGGCCTTCTTTGGGTATCAGATTGTCCAGCCTGGGGTCCTGCAGTGTGGAGGACAGAGCACAGTGAGTCTTACCTTTACTCTTTTCCCTCTTTTCACTCTTAAATCTTATTTATGTCATTCAGGTGTTACCCTTAAGACGTATGATTCTGTAAATAATAAGAATTATTCAGAAACTATTACAAAACTAACACGTAGCTTGGTGTAGTTAGGAGAGTGAGGAGTTATAGGCCTACATATGGGCCACTTAGAGTTTGAGAAATATTCATGTGTTTTGCAACATTTATGTTTGATTTTTTTAACTGCTGCATCTGTATCATATGATCAGTTACCACAGACAATACTTTCTGTGGTAAAACTGCTGAAGCAACCGCCCTTGTTTTCTTTTAGAAAAGTTCAGCTCTTTTTCTAAGTACAGGCAACTGCATCCCAACTGTCCATGGTAGTTGACCTGATGCACAGATGAGCAGACAGACATTAGATGGAACAGCAATATGTTTCTGGACAAGGCAATATTACCGCCAGTCCATATGCTGCTGTCAGACTTCTTACACATACAGGAAAGAGGGATATCCTTAAATCTCTCTAAAGGCTACCTGAATCCTTTAGAGCTGACTGATCCTTCTTTCTCATTCTTCCCACATTATCCTCTCTTTCTCTCTCTCTTCCTTGATTCTCTCTTTTCTAAACTCACATTACTTGACATTGACTTTGTTCTCCTTTTTAAAAATACTGTAATTATAATTATTATATAATTAATTGTTATAATTATAACAAATTACTGACAAGACATTCATTCTGCCCATACATGCTTGTCTGTGCTTAGGTTGCCTGCTATTCAACATCAATTAAAACACACAAAATGATTCTCATATTCATTTGCGGCTGTCTGCAATCAAACCTTTTTGGTGGCTTTAATGGATTTTGAAAGTAGCCCAGAAAAGCACAGCTATTTTCACCTGTGACTGCATTTTCATACGAGCCCAATTTGGAGGAAATATTGCAACCTGGCAGAATACCTGTTACGTTTGATGGGGTCAAAAAAAATGTAAGGCCACTATTAAAAATGCTTCTATTTTGCATTCTTTGCAAATTTAATACAAAGTCTTCATTATGAACAATATTATTAGCGTAACAATTTGAGTGAAAAGTAGAATAATCAAAATTGTAAAATGAATTTCAGAATTTCTTAGCATTTCTTCTTAAGATCCCCATTGGACATTTACACTAAGTATGTAATATATTTGAATACTGCACATTTGAAAAGGTAAATAAGGGTTAATAAAGGGTGCCACTGAACAGAGTATAGCTGAACTATGTAAAATTTGTATTAAATCAGACGCCACTAAGTCAGAAAGGTGAAGCAGAGGGGGATAAAATAGAGTCAAAATCTGACATTTCTAATCAGATTTCATATGAAGTGACTAACAATGAGAGGCCACATGGGAAAATACTGCTGTGTGTGTGTGTGTCTGTTTTTGTGTGTGTGTGTGTGTGTCTGTTTTTGTGTGTGTGTGTGTGTCTGTTTTTTGTGTCTGTGTGTGTGTCTGTTTTTTGTGTCTGTGTGTGTGTCTGTTTTTGTGTGTGTGTGTGTGTCTGTTTTTGTGTGTGTGTGTGTGTGTGTGTCTGTTTTTGTGTGTCTGTGTGTGTGTGTCTGTTTTTGTGTGTCTGTGTGTGTGTGTGTGTTTGACAGCTTCACTCAAATAAAGAGAGAATATATCTTGCTGGTTTGTGCTGTCGTTCAAAATCAACGTACCATGAAGGTCTAACACCAAGAGTGCAGATGTATAAACACACACACACACACACACACACACACACACACACACACACACACACACCAAACTCAACAACAGGCATATTTTATAGTCCCAGTTCAGACACACAAACATACAGGACACACAGCTAGCTCAATGACATCACTTCCTTTGTGCGTGTGTGTACATAAGTGCTTAAGGGAGTTCGTGTGGGGTCGAGAGCTGGGGAGGGGGGCTGAAGGGGGGGGACTCTTTGCTCTTGTGGTGTTTTGTTTCTGAGTTTCTGTCTGTGTGAATGTAGAAGCTTAGATTAAGTTGAGGATGTAAAATATCTGAAACAGCATGGAGTTTGTGTGTAGAGGCAGTCAGGCAGATGTTTCCTGAGCTTAGTGAGAGCATTAAGGATTTTGAGGAAGGACGTTTGGAGGCTTACATCCTCTTCTCTTCTGGGACAGATCCTTCCTTTCCCTTCTGTCTCCCTCAGTCTCTCTCTTTTGCTGCCTCTCTTTTCAGGATTTGCACTTTACTTGAGTATTTAGATTTGTCACAACTTTCACTTACTTCACTACTTATCTGAACCAAAAATATGCTTTTAATTTGTAGATTTTTCTAGGCAGCCCTCGCTACTCACTGCATTTCATTTTATTTGCTTGAAAAATAAAAATTTGCACTTTTTTCTTTTTTAAAGTTCATACTGTGCTAAAGTACATAAAGTACATGGTTTGTACCATCTAAAAGTCATACTTCGTTATTTAGATTCCAGTCAAAAAGATACGGAAGTCCAGAGGGGCCATGAGCTGTTGCCATAATTTTCTGGATTGCTATCTTGAGATAACAAGATAAGTAACTTGTTATTTCAAGAAAACAATTTTATCTTGAGAAAAGATAAATAACTTGTTAACAAGTTATTTCAAGATAACAAAAGTTGCTATCCTAAGATAATCAGTCAATTATCTTGTCATCTCAAGATAACAAAATTCTTGAAATATTGGGTTAAGTATCTTGTCATATCAAGATAACAAAATAGTCACCTTGAAATAATGAGTTATTAGTTATCTTAAAATAACAAAAGTTGTTAACCAAAGATAGCAACTTAATTATCTTGCGATCTCAACATAACATCAGTCATGAAATAATTAACTCATTATCTTAAGATAACAAGATAAGTAACCTATTGTTATTTCAAGATAACAATCCAGAAAAGCATAACTATAACAATTTTGTTATCTTGACATGACAAAATAAGTAACTCAAGTAAAATTGTTATCTTGAGATCATGAGACAATTAACTTGTTATCTTAGGATAGCAACTTTTGTTATCTCGAGATAAAAGGTAGTTTCAAGATAACAACCTTATAGCCTCTCTGGACATCCGTAAAAAGATCATGAAGTCATTTTTCAGTGTCAGGAAAAAAACAGAAAACATATATTTAGCAGAAAATGACACAGGAGGCTTCCATTCTTTTCAGGAGTCCTGCTTTCAGTTCTTCAAATAAATCTGCAGGGATATTTTTCCACACCTCAAAAGTTCAGTCTTAGAAACTGGTTGCATTTTCTGGTTCTCATGATCCAAATAATCCCAACCACTTTCAGTGATGTTAAGGTCTGGACTGGTCAGTCCTTTTCCGTTTCCTTTTCTCAGTAACGGCTTCTTCAGCTACACATCCTTTCAGATCCATAGCTTCGAGTTGTCTTCTCCCAGTGAAAGGACGGACAGAAACACCTGTAGATGTTTTCAGTTCTGAAGCAGCTTGATTTTCTCCCCTTTCACAAAGATGAAAGCTTTAAGTGCTGTTTATCTGATGGCGACAGTTTTGGTGATCTATCAGGTCTTGCATGGTTTTAAGAGTCTCATTTTTCTATACCCTGTAATATTTTTAGTCCAGTTTTGGAAAACTGGAAGATTTTCCTTTGATTTTCCCCTTACATACGAAAGGAAATCTCATTGGAAATATATATATTTTGATTAGTGTAACAAAACTTGTACTTAATGGCCATTTTGACTGGACAATATATAAATGAAGGGAAGTCTCCAAACAGCACTGTATGTCTGAGACTCAAGTGAAGCTTATCTGGCTTCATATCCTAAAGGATTTTAGTTTACAGTATTTAACCAGAGACTTTTAACTTTTATTAAAGTAGCATCTAAATTTGTGTCACTTCAAAATTTACCTCTGTAATATTCTGGTATATCTTTATTTCAACTTCCAGCATTTGGATGCTTTTCCACTGGACATAAAAGCTGTTTATTTCTACTAGATGCATTGAACACATCATATTCACAGACACACACTCTATTCCTGCACATGCAGCAACCACGTTTAGTCGAGCACAAAATGACTCACTCTAACTGCTAACCCACGCTTGAGATGTACAATGCCAGAGAAATTCCCTCTCTTCTCCCTTCTCTCCATTACTGAGGAACAAAAGCTCAATCCAAACTTGCACACAGATGATCTATGACCAGACCTCGCTCAGCCTGCTCCATCCAAACACTGCCTGAGGAGTCCAACTGACATGAGATCAGCGTTCTTCATGTAGCAGGACAGTGGTCCACATCATATTTTTACAGCAGGCACAGCTCTAACCTCAAACTTCTCTGGTGGTCAGGGGATTTTTAACATTAACTGATACGGTCTTTAATAGCCAGAGCAAATGCTCTTTAGTTTTATTCAGAGTCCACAATTGACTTCTACCACTTCTTCCCTCTATTAAAGTGAAAGTGAAGTACACTCTGTGTAGAGTTGCAGTGTTATAATTGCTTTCCAAGTTTAAAATGCTATGCTACAAAGCTAGCTAATCAAAACTGTTCAACAATTAGAAATTTGCTCCCATGCTAATGTTAGCTTGTTTGCATGTTAAAAAGCTATGGTACCACTTTATCTGGAGTGGTCCCTTGTGGGTGATGAATAAACTCTTAACAGATTATCAGTAACACATCAACAGCATATCTGTAGAAGTAGCAGTAGTGAAGCATCTGAACACACTGAAGTAAATACACTATATTGCCAAAGGTTTTCACTCACAAATCCAAATCATTGAATTCAAGTTTTCTCTGGAATGATGAATCACGCTTCTCTGTATGCCATTTCAATGGACAAGTCCAGGTTTGGTGGTTGCCAGGAGAACCGTACTTGTCTGACTGCATTGTGCCTAGTGTAAAGTTTGGTGGAGGGGGGATTATGATGTGGGGTTGTTTTTCAGGAGTTGGGCTTGTTCCAGTGAAAGGAACTCCTAATGCTTCAGCACCAAGAGATTTTGGACAATTTCACGCTCCCAACTTTGTGGGGACAGTTTGAGGACAGCCCCTTCCTGTTCCAACATAACTGCACACCAGTGCACAAAGCAAAGTCCATAAAGACACGGAGTGAGCCAGTTCGGTGTGAAAGACCTCAACCCGATAGAGCACTGTGGCATGCGCCCGTCCCCGGGCCCGAGCACTCAGCCGCAATGTACCTCGGTGAGGAAGCCAGGGAGAGAGACGTGAGGGTGGAGGGAGCGGAGCACAAAACCGGAGCTCTCCCAACAGACGCGAGGCAGAAGAGTGACAGCGAGAGGAGGAGGACGATGCTGGTGCCGGCTACGGGAGGCACCAGAGAGAGGAGCGAGTCCCGAGCAGTAACAGAGATGCAGAGTGGCGAGCTCTCGTTCCCTCTCGGCTCTGGTGCTCATGCTGCCCTTAATGACAGCCAGCTGATTGTCATCTGGCGGGTTACTTGAGCCCCTTTAAAAAGAGCTGAGAGGGAACAGAGAGGAGAGGGACAAGCAGCAGCACAAGAAAGAGTTGAAAAGCTCTGTGAACAGACTGAAAAGGTTAGATAGCCGCAGCCACTGAAAAGTGGCCAGCTGAGCGTTGGTTTGGCTTTTGTTTGTTTAAACTTGCAAAATAAAGTAATGGCTACTGCTTCACTGAATCCTGCCATGCTACAAGCATCTTTGGGATGAATTAGAGTGGAGACTGTGAGCCAGGCCTTCCTGTCCAACATCAGTGTCTGACCTCACAAATGCGCTTCTGGAAGAACGGTCAAAAATTCCTATAAACACACTCCTAACCCTTGTGGAAAGCCTTCCCAGAAGAGTTGAAGCTGCAAAGGGTGGGCAGACATCATATTAAACCCTGTGGATTAAGAATGGGATGTCATTCAACTTCCTATGTGTGTGAAGGCAGACGAGCGAATACTTCTGGCAATATAGTGTACCTTGTAGATGTGCTGCTGATAGATTATTTACATTAAGTACCTTCCATTATGCAAAACCTAACCATGCCAACCTTACCCAAAACCTAATCCTGGCCCTAACCCTAACCTTAACCTCAATCCAAAACCTAACCTTAACCTCAATCCAAAACCTAACCCTTTCCCTCAAATGATGTCGACATGTTACTGAGAGCCCGGTGAGTGTTTGTTTAATCCAAAAGGACCACTCAAAATAAAGTGTCACCAAAGATGCACTCAAACTATCCAGTGTGTAATCACGTCATACATCCTTACGCACAGGCTCAAAGGCCTGGTTGGATGTTTAGTTCTCAAATGCAAAATCAATCTTAAATTAATGAAAATGCAAAGTGCAATTACACATTTCCACCAGAGAGGTCAACAAATCCTCAAATCGTACAAATGTAATTTAATAAAAAAAGAAATACATTTTGACAAGACTGCTCTGAAAGCGAGCCTGCGAGTATGTGCATGTGGGCATTATTATTGCTGCAGACACGGGGAAAGTCCATAGGCTGCTTAGGCGCGTATTCATGGGGAGAGTAGAGGGTCAAGGTCAAGCAGCACAAAAGCTCCACTTCAACTAATGGCTATGCATTCGAGCGGCCCACTCGCTTGCTTTTGCTGGCACGAGCCAGAGGATGACAGAAACGCTTAGATGGAGTTCTGAGGAGAGCGTTGTGTTTCAGTACCTCCGTCACACAACACACACACGCAAGCACACACAATGGCACAAAGCTTTCTCAGATGATTCCAGCATGCCCGCATGCCTGAATATCATCAGCATCTGTTAGCGTTCAGCACAGACACAGTACGCTAAACACACATGCAGACAGTCAGAGGAGACTGAGAGTGAGAGAGAAGGAGGTTAGAGAGACGCTGCCAAGACCTAAAACACTGATGAAAAAGAGCAGAAGAATGACAGAGTGTGAGATGTGTGGCGATGACACGGAAGCCAGACGTGTTAAAACTGACAGAGACTGTGTGAAGAATCAGGAATGGCAGGGGCAAAAAAAGAAGAAAGAAAGCATGAGAGAGAGAGAGAGAGAGAGAGAGAGAGAGAGAGAGAAAGAGCACTTACCACATAGGAGAAAGCCTCTGTCGAATGACCCATTCCATTTTCTCTCACTCGGACTTCCACCTTGTTCTTCAGAGGTTTTGGAGAAGCTCCTGTTTCACACACTAACCTAAAGAGCAAAAAGTTTAACTTTACAAAATCTACCATACATTTACACACTGGCTTCATAATAAATCTGTGGAATGGTAAAATTACAACATGAAAAAAGGTTATAATGTAAAAACATATTTACTTCAAATTGCCATTTTCACATAAAACTTTAATATATAAATGTATTATGTTATGTAGTATTGTGTATCACAGCATTGCCTCCCTTGTTCTAAAACACCTTGTACTAAAGTACCTTATCCTTGTACTAAAATACTGATCATGTATTACACAAACACATAATATAATTACTGGGAATCCCTGTGGTGTCACCCAATTATACCTGCCAGCCTAGCTACTGACCCACAGACCAATAAATACAACCATTAGTGTGGTTACCAGCAATGATTATCAAACAACAAATGAAAAACAAAGCTATTTGATCTTTATAGCACAAATTGGACACCAGAAACAAGTTTTACCCTTTCAGCCAGAAAAAGGAGGCAAATTAAGGTGAGATATTTAGAAATCTACATAGCCAAATAGGTACCAGGTAAACTTTAGCAATATGCTTGTTGTGCTATTCATCTGACTAGACATTTCTGTCCTTTAAATAATCCATTCTCTCCATTCTCATGAAGATTTGAAGACAGCTGCTACAGTTACAACAGAATCAGCTATTTCTGCATTCACCAGCTAGCAAAACCAAAAAACAACATCCTATCCCTAAAAATCCACCCCAAAGCAGAAGCAGGTTTTCAAAAGTTCCCTTTATTACCATCAGAAGGGGGTTTTCTCCTTTCTAAAATTTTTCTAAAATAACATTGGGAATTACGTTCATATATAAAATACTGATCTTATTATGTTGTAAACATGTAATATATATATAAAACTATAATTACAACCCCTGGCAAAAATGATGGAATCACCACTCTTGGAGGAAAATCTTTCAATTGTTTAACTTTGCAGAAAAAAGTTCATCACAGAGTCATGCCACAAAACTTTTTTTTCTTCAAAATTCCAACCTTCTGGCATTAAGAAAACAATAAAAAAAGAAATAAATATAATTGTTATTATCAATTAGAATTGTGATTGTAGATCAAGTAGAGGAAAAAAAATATGGAATCACCAAATTCTGAGGAAAATATGGAATCATGAGACAAACACTGCACCATTAGTACTTTGTTGCACCACATCTGGCTTTTATAACAGCTTGAATTCTCTGAGGCGTGGACTTAACTAATAACAAACAGTGTTCTTCATCAATCCGTCTCCAGCTGTCTGTTATTGCTGTTGCCAGATCAGCTTTGCAGGTTTAGCCTTGTCATTGACCATTTTCTTCAATTTCCACCAGAGAAATTGAAATTTCAAAGTAGAGTTTGGCATTTATTGAAGATGTAATGCCTGTCATCGTCCCCGTGCCTCTACCTGACATGCAGCCCCAGATCATCAATGACTGGAAATTCACATGTTTTCTTCAGGCAGTCATCTTCATAAATTTCATTGGATCAGCACCAAACAAAAGTTCCAGCATTATCACCTCGCCCAATGCAGATTCGTGAGTCATCACTGAAGAGTCCACAGTCCATGACTGCTTTACTTTAGCCCACTGTAACCTTGTTCCTTTGTGTTTACATGTTAATGATGTTAATGATGGCTTTCGTTTGGCTTCTCTGGATGTAAATCCCATTTCTTTTAGGCAATTTCTTGCAGTTCGGTCACAGACATTGACTCCCGTTTCCGCCCACTTGTTTCTCATTTGTTTTGTTGTGCATTTTCTGTTTTCAGGACATTTTGCTTTAAGTTTTCTATCTTGACGCATTGATGTTTTCCTTGGTCTACCTGTAGGCTTCCCTTTCACAACCTTCCCATCTTGTTTTTACTTGGTCCAGATTTCAGACACAGCTGACTGGGAACAACCAACATCTTTTGCAACATTCCGTGATGATTTATAATATTTTCCATAATATTCCATAATATTTTCCTCAGAATTGTGTGATTCCATAATTTTTTACTCTACTTGATCTACAAACACAATTGTGACTGACTACAACGATTACATTTCTTTCTTTTTTTATTGTTTTTTTAATGCCAGAAGGTTGGAATTTTGAAAAAAAAATTGTGGCATGTCTCTGTGATGATTAACTTTTTTCTACAAAATTCAACAATTGAAAGATTTTCCTCCAAGAGTGGTGATTCCATAATTTTTTGCAAGGGGTTGTAATTCAAGTTTTATTTTTCATTTTATTCACTTATTGTTTACAGAATTTTTGAAATGTTGAATATCTAAAACAAATGTTGGTGAACAGTACGGAATATTGGAATCCATGTTGAATAAGTTATTACTGTAAAAATAATATTAAGATGACAAATGATTCCAAACTATACACAACCAGACAGAGTGAAAGGTTATCACACTGTGAAGACCCTGAAGTTACATAAAGAGATTTTGTACAGTAAAATAACAATGTCGTCTTACGGTTCCAGTAACTGACACAACAGATGCCACCTACACCTACACACACACACACACACACACACACACACACACACACACACACACACACACACACACACACACAAGCCAAGGGATCGGGGTCCAAATATTTGTTTTAACACCCTGAAGTTGAGACCAATTAAGATTTAATGACATCAGTCCCAACAGCACTGAGTGAGCCGTGTGTTTGTGTGTGTGTGTGTGTGTGTGTGTGTGTGTGTGTGTGTGTGTACATTTACACAGCTGTAAGTAGGTGAATAACAGTGTGCTTAAGTAATACACTGGGGTACCCTACCCATTAGTATTTGCACATGCACACACAGGTGCACACTGCTGATTTATTTGGTCAGGTGGCAACTATACCTTACTGATTGAAGATTGTTCACTTAAAACAAACACACACACACACACACACACACACACACACACACACACACACACTCATTCACGCAATCTCAGGCCTGCTTAATGTGGGGCTGGAAAACATTAAATGCAGTCAGCTCTGCGAGGGTGTACGTGTGTGCATGTTTTGGTTTTCAGTGGCTTGTTTTGGCTCTATTTAACTTTTTAATATTCATTTATTTTATTCACTTTTTCTTTCTCAATACCGATACCAATGTCAATACTGAAACCTTGACCATTGGCCAGTACCAGTGTCTTATTTTTACTGTAAAATAGCTGTCAAGGTCAATGCGTAAACAATGTCCTAAAATATTATCATGTTTGTTTTTTACATATTTTCCTAGTTTGACCACTCAAACCATCTGTAGTGTCAGTCTGAAGCTCAGCTGCTCATGTTCTTTTTTATGAAGCCCTCTCATTTAAGTACAGCTTTTGAATGGATAGAAGTTCCACTGGTGGCTCTCAAGATATAACCAATAGTATTTTCTGCCAGGCCCTTGGGGAGGTAAGACACAGCACTGATACGGGTAATATCAACGACATCAGTAACATCAGCAATGGAAGATGCCTTCAACAGATTACGCTGGACAGTGCTCGCAGGATGAATCAACAAGCAACAAACTAACAAAAGCAGCAGAAAAGTGCAAATCTCCAGTTCCCCTCGAAGTTGTAATCTTTAGAAATCATGTGTTTTTATGTTCAGGTGAAAACCCTGCACTCACATGATGAAAAAATGAGTCATTCAAAGAAAGAAATGCTTTCTCATGTAAGTGTTGCTACACTTAAGCTATGAAGCTGAAACAAAATGTGCTTCTTTTTAAATGTAAGAAGTCTTTCTTTATGGTCAAATTTGAGCAAATAAGAAAAATGTGATAAATAATGTGATTAATAGCAATTAATGATTTTTAACTGTTTGACAGACTTTAAAAACAGAAAAGGGCCTGTAACGTTATGGGCTGGTTACTGTATATCTGTAGTAATTTAGGAGGTAAACCAGCCACCTTCACCTCAAGTAAATTATCCCTGGTTTGCTCAGTTTAATGGAGTCTCATACAATAGATACAGATTTTATGAAGAAGACTTCTCATTCTTATTTCCCGTTCCAGCTTAAATGACGATGAAGTTGTATTTACATGCTTTGTACGGATGCTAAAGTGCAACTGTTGCACTATTTAAGGTGGAATGGAAGTTTGAATAAGAAGCTAACGTCAGCCTCGAGAGATCAGTGTGTCAAAGTGTGTCACTTAGATATTAATCATTTGTTGCCTGCGGACTGTCAAAATTATGTCACCTTTAAGGTTTTAAGTTTTTGCCAGTTTTTACCACTAGCTAGCCACCTTGGTTATCTCAGTGTAGCATTTAAATACTAATTAAGTGTAACAAAGAAAAAGATGGAATGCACAGATTTCAGGAAAGGCTATTTTGCACAAAGGTAATGCTCTGTGTGTGTGCAATAGGAAAAAAGCAGTTAGAATTTGGGGTGTGGTGGTCTGCTTCAAGGAACTTTTGGTCAGAAATCAAGTCCCATTTCGGCCCTGCTAATAATATAAGATTAATGCCATTTCTTGTCTGTATCCTAAGGATGTTAAGGTGCTTCCTTAACGTCTTACAAAGCATTGAATTCACTTGATTCTAATGTGTACATTGTGTACTAATGTGTAAAATGTACTACATCACAGCTATTGCAGAAGATAAATACATAGAGAGACAATGGCTGTATTGGTGTTTTTTTTCATAGGGAAACCACCTAAATTCAAAGTGTTTCTTTTTTAGTGTGGGTATATCAGTGTAAACCGAGATGCCGCATTCACACATGCATGTGTGAGTCACCACATCAGTGTTATGACTGTAGCGTCGGGGACTTCCACTCTAAGAGCGCTGCCACACAGAAATCACCATGATGACCACATTAAACCAGACAGCAAATCAAAGGGCTGCTATTTATCAGCAGAGTGAAATCTGAGTTGCTGAATGTTCTGGCCTTTCAACACAAAATCTCACAATAACAGGCTGACAGAGAGGTGAAAACCGCTGTGTTCTACCTTCTACAAACACTAAGAGAAGTGTTTCCTTCCAGCAATTATTACGTTCATGAATGAACCAAGCTCATAAAAAAATGGAGTGTTGTGGATGTGGGCTCTTTTTTTAAGAGTATGAAGCATTTTCTACATAATGGAAGGAAAAGTAAATCTAAGGCTGTGTTAACACTACAAACGTTTTCTGCCAGTGCATATTTTACGTTTAATCCAATGGGAAGTGGTCAGAATGTGGCTGCTTTTGAAAAGCTCAGGCTCTAGCACTTTTCTCATCAGAGCAGAACATTTTCAGAAGTTGAAAAAAGTTCAGAAAAGCTCAGAGTGTTGCCAAGTGTTTTTATCAGTTGACCAATCAGGT
This sequence comes from Pygocentrus nattereri, assembly GCF_015220715.1. Classification (NCBI taxonomy): domain Eukaryota; kingdom Metazoa; phylum Chordata; class Actinopteri; order Characiformes; family Serrasalmidae; genus Pygocentrus; species Pygocentrus nattereri. The sequence goes on along the minus strand of NC_051239.1, from coordinate 15,492,698 downwards.
CGCAGCTCAGTGCACTGGTGAAAGCAACTAAGACGGAGGGCAGAGTGCTGGTGGAAAAACGAGTATTGCCATTTGAACTCTTCTCCTCTCAATTCTCTGACTCTAAAACCAAAGCTAAGGCAAGCAGCCTCCTCCATGCAATAGTCAGTCTAAATATTGAGAAATTTGTGTAATCATTATTATTGATAGCAATAAATCTAATTAAACACTACAAAGGAGTTCCATAACTACTAGAATGGCCGTTCATACTTTCATGCTTATTTTCTAATTTTTCAGTTCTGTAAATAAAACGAGCTTGTTTAATACTCAACTTTCCCACTAGCCAGGACTCTTTCCATCACACTATCTTGTTAGACATTTTCCTCTTGGGTGTGCATTTACAGACAGCTTTGGCAGTGCTGGGGCTCAAACACATAACCTCCTGTTGGGAAGGTGTCTTAGTTCACTGCACCACTCACGAACACATGAAGCACTTCAGATTTTGTGTCTACAAATGTTTAATACACTGGATCTAATATCTGTTGTTTAACTTTAAAGCATGGCTTAGTCTAATTGGTGCAACTGTCTAATCATTTATCCCAACATCAGAAGATTGTGAGTTTGAATCCTAGCAAATGCTATAGCTGTGCATATCCAGAAACCCAAAAGGGAAGATTAAGAGCAGAGCGGTGGGCAGCCCTATCCGCAGCGCCCAGGGAGCAGTTGGGGGTTGGGTGCCTTGCTCAAAGGCACCTCAGTCACATGCTGTTGATTCAGGGGATCGAGCTGGCGACCCTCCGGTCGCGAAGCTGGTTCCCTAACCTCTAGCCCACGACTGCCCCCAGATGTGCCAGATGGGACTGTGAGACAGAAGGAGAACCAGCTAGTGGGGAAACTTACAAAGATGCAAATTCAGTTTTGTTTATCAAACTGAGATGCAGACCTAGAAACTGTAGCTGGAATAATTTTTGATTCAACTAAGAGGTTTGAGTTGTGTGAACTCTGGTTTCCTCAAGTTGAGTCATGTAATCAGTTACTATATCATTTTTAGTTGAGTAGACGTCTCATTTTTTACAGCGCTTATAGAAGAACTGAAGCGGAGCTGTTGGAAAGATTCCACAGGTATTCCCATATGTCTATGTCTCTGCTTGAAGCTCTTCATATTAAACAGAACCAAACAGCTACATTGAGCCCGTCTTGTTGCACGTTTGATTTGACTGAAGTCAAGACAACACAGGTCTGTTTTGGTGGTCAGATTTTTAACACATCCATACGACGCAAAAAATGTAGAAAATTTAAAGCAGCAATTTTTAGTGTGAAAAACTGTATTGATGTGTGTTTGTTTTTTTTAAACTTGATGTGAGTTTTCAATAGGCCTTCAGATTTAGCTAAAGCTTACCAGTCAACTCTCTCATGGAGAACTGCTATGGTTCTAGTGAGCAATTCAAAGAGTCAATATTTTTTTCAACATAAAAATTGCAACCGACAGCCATGATAACAACATGACTAGAGAGAACACTAATATGCTTAAAACAATCTTTTTTCCATAGCTTTTCAGAAGAAAAGTAAAGGTTGAGGTTAATATGAGCCCATTGAATGTAACCCACAGTGCACATTCAAACATTTTGGACGTCCTACGCTTGAGCCAGCATGTAATTTGCTGTACATACAGTATGCTGTAATTACCATCTAATTTACCATGATTATAATTCAGATGTGCTGTAAGATACTGCAGATGAAGTGTAAAATATACAGTGTGTGTGTAAACTCACTCTACTGAAACAGTGTAGCTTTCAGGCACCAGGTTGCAAGGAACGTCCCCGATATACACCTCCACGTCCTCAGCCTTGCGCCCCAGATTTCTTCCCTGAACTGTCAGAAGAGTCCCACCTCTGAGTGGACCACTGAGTGGCCTGACCTAAAGAAGAAACAAACAGAAAGCTAGAACCAAATATATAACTCTAAATTCAGCGCCGTAGTTCACTTAGATAGTAACAGTCAGAGGAGTTAGAACGGAACAGTGGTCAGTGCTTTCTGCTGTTTGTTTTCACATCCTGACCACAGCATTGTAGGGTGATTTGTGTGTTTTACATGCATGAGCCAGAGCATGACCAAAGCCTTCATGTTTTGGTTCAGGCTAACAGACATAGTCTGCAAACTGTCTGTTATCCGCACAAACAAAAACACACACACACACACTCAGTCATTATAACTGTCTGAAATACTTCTTTGCAGTGTAAGTCTGAGAGACAGAAGAGAGAGAGAGAGAGAGGCTTACTATTTCTTCCACCATTCTTTGACTTCTTATTTACATTCACAGCTCATTTGTGGCCTGCCTTTCTTTTCTTCCATCCCTTCACCCGTTTCCTCTGTTTCTTCATGTCTTTTTCACTGAAGCAAGGCCCGCTGCCCTCATATTGCTGCCGTAACCCTAGCAGCCCTCACGCTGCCGTGGTAACGGCTGATAACCATCGTTATGCGGTCAGCTCAGTCTAGCTGTAGCTACCGTGAGAGCAAAGAAGCACATGACTATGTCTGTGTGTGTCTGCATTTGTTTTTGAACATTTTTAGGACACAACATCCTGACTTTGCAGGAAAACCGGAGAAAAACGGGGATAAACTATGACATCAACACCAACATAACACTCCTGACACTGTAAAGTGTCTTCTACAAAAGTGTCAATGTAAAACTATATTATACATATAGGTAGTTACAAATATGACTCATTCTACCAAACTGGTTCAAAGTCACAGCTAAAAACACATTTTGGACTTTTATTCTGACTAGACTTTGCTTTGAATAACCCTATACCAGAGGTCAGCAGCCCAAATGTTAAGAAGAGTCATTTTGTCCTTTGAACAAAAAATCAAAGCACCTCAGGAGCAACACCATTTTACCATGGCTGTAAATATGTCTCTGTATGTGCTAATGCACTAAAAAATAAAATATAAACGACTTGCAGACTTACTTTGCTCTACTTTAAGCTTTAGCTCAGCTATAGCTTGTTTTCTCGCATCTCCAGCAGGAAACGTTTCCACAAAAGCAGAATTTAAACTTGTAAAATGTTTCTCAATGCTCGGTTTTTCATGAAGCTGAAATCACCGTCTCATTCACCAGCTTCTTGTTCTAATTTTCCCGTTCCATCTTAAATGGTGCCTTAGGCACTAGAATTGCTACACCATTTAAGGAGGAACTGGAAAATTTGAAGAAGTAGCGGACTTTAGCTTTGCGACATTTTCGTGTTTGGCAGTTTCTCGTTGCAGATTAAACGTAACAGGAAACCAGCTGGAGTGATTATAAATGCCATTTGTGTCCAAATCATAAATGTTTGTCTTTCTCTTCCGTTCCGTGAGCTACCAACTAGGTGAGATTGTTGCCATTGCTATGGTGACCAGCAGTCTAAGTGCCAACCTTCAGGGTTAAAGGGTGAATTAGCAGTTACACATTAACTCTAGCATTTAAGACCATTTAGTGTTAAAACTGTGTTAAAACACAGCAGAGCTTTATTTTACTGCAAAGGAGGATTCTTTTATTTTCACCTAAACAACTAATTCTGCTGTGGAGCCACAACAAGGCAGTAAAAGAGATGCATGCGGCTCTGGAACCTCTGACACCTGCCCTATGCGCCAATTATGTTTACGTTATTAAAACAAATGACTGAACATTCCAATATCGCCGCTACTAAAACTTTGAGAAACTGATTTTCAGACTTTGGGACACATTTACTTCAAAACAAAACACTGGGGTCTAACTGCTCACCATGTGGCCATGAGAGACAGGGATGCAGTCTCAAACGTGCTGAGTTTTTAAACACTGTGTCCACTCATTGTCCACTCTATCAGACACTCCTGCATTGTTGGCCCACCTTGTGGACGTAAACTCAGAAACAGTAGCTCATCTGCTGCTGCACAGTTTGTGTTAGTCGTCAAGTAGTCCTCCATAAGTGGTAATAGGATGCTGCTCACAGGAAAATGTGGCTGGATAAATATGGCTGGTGGACTTTTCTCAGTCCATGTGTTTAAAAACACTGCTGCGTCTGATCCACTCATACCAGGGCAACACACACTAACACCCCACCAGCATATTAGTGTCACTGCAGTGCTGAGAATGATCCACCACACAAATAAAATAGCTGCTCTGTGGTGTTCCTGTGGGGGTCCTGACCACTGAAGAACAGGGTGAAAAGGGATAATAAAGTATGCAGAGAAACAGATGGACTACAGTCTGTAATTGTAGAACTACAAAGTGCAGCTATGTATTACATAAAACATAAACATACACACATACGACCTGTCCTCCTTATACTGTATAAAAACAAGCTCTGTGTGTGTGTGTGTGTGTTGCTGAGTGCTCAAGTGTCTATTTTTAAAGACTGGGAAAGGCTTTAATAGATGTGAGTGGTCTGCAATTGACAGATGAATTGCCGAGGAAAAGTGCGTTAAGCTCAGAGCGCGGGACACACTCTGGGCAGCGTAACGTTAAAAAAAAATGTCCCAAAGTTTCTTTCAGCTCAGTTTGTATAAAAACACACAAGTTCTCATTTTTGAAAGTCCATGAGTGACAAGGTGGAAACAGGAACAACTGCTGCTTTTTCAACACGTGAAAAAAACACCTCAGCTACACACACACACACACACACACACACACACACACACACACACACACACACACACACACACACACAGCACAGAGGCCTGCTAACACTCCCAGGTTGGTAATTATCACTGTGTGTCTAATGCATCCCCAGAGCACTTCTCTTCACCCGCTATTCTTTTCATTTACACCCCATACTGATGTGAAAGTGAGCGAGAGACACAGGGAGAGACAGAGAGAGAGAGAGAGTTCAGTGTAAGTCAATTTGCAAAGCTATTCTTTTTTCAATCAGGACAAGATTGATTTATTTAGCACTTCCACTTTTCCGTCTCAGTATTCTTCATCTCTTCATCCATTTTTCCCCTCCCTATCCATCGATATTTTGAAGGCGAGAGCGTGAAGTTTCAGCTATAAATGCTCGGCCGTATTGTGCAATCTGGCTTTGAAAAAGGGCTTAAACTGGAAACGAAAACAGGAAAGAGGCTTAGCCACCATTACCCAATCTCTCTTTCTTTCCCTCTCCTCCTGTGCCTCTCTCTTCTCTTTATATCTTCTTTCTTTCTTCTCTTTATCACTCTTTCTCTCTCTGTATGCATTGCACTCACTCTCAACTCTCTTTCAATTCTCTCTCTCTTCCCTCTCTTCTAAATCTGCTCCCCATCACACTCTCTCTCTCTCCAGCACTCTGTCTCCTCTTTCTCTCTCTCTCGCTCTCTGTCTGTCACTCTCCCCTCACCCTGTCTATCCCCGTCTCTCTTTCTCTCTTTTCTTCTCTCTCCAGCACTCTGTCTCTATCTCCTCTCATTCTCTCTTCCTCCTCTTATTTTCTCTCTCTCTCCCATTCTTTATCTCCTCTCTCTCTCTTTGCCTCTGCCCCCCCCTCACTTTCTCTCTCCCCCTTCTCTCTCACTCTCTTTCCCTCTCTCTGTCTCCTCTCTCTTTGCCTCTATCTCCTCTCTCATTCTCTCTTCCTCCTCTTATTTTCTCTCTCTCTCCCATTCTTTATCTCCTCTCTCTCTCTTTGCCTCTGTCCCCCCCTCACTTTCTCTCTCCCCCTTCTCTCTCACTCTCTTTCCCTCTCTCTGTCTCCTCTCTCTTTGCCTCTATCTCCTCTCTCATTCTCTCTTCCTCCTCTTATTTTCTCTCTCTCTCCCATTCTTTATCTCCTTTCTCTCTCTTTGCCTCTGTCCCCCCCTCACTTTCTCTCTCCCCCTTCTCTCTCACTCTCTTTCCCTCTCTCTGTCTCCTCTCTCTTTGCCTCTATCTCCTCTCTCATTCTCTCTTCCTCCTCTTATTTTCTCTCTCTCTCCCATTCTTTATCTCCTCTCTCTCTCTTTGCCTCTGTCCCCCCCTCACTTTCTCTCTCCCCCTTCTCTCTCACTCTCTTTCCCTCTCTCTGTCTCCTCTCTCTTTGCCTCTATCTCCTCTCTCATTCTCTCTTCCTCCTCTTATTTTCTCTCTCTCTCCCATTCTTTATCTCCTCTCTCTCTCTTTGCCTCTGTCCCCCCCTCACTTTCTCTCTCCCCCTTCTCTCTCACTCTCTTTCCCTCTCTCTGTCTCCTCTCTCTTTGCCTCTATCTCCTCTCTCATTCTCTCTTCCTCCTCTTATTTTCTCTCTCTCTCACATTCTTTATCTCCTTTCTCTCTCTTTGCCTCTGTCCCCCCCTCACTTTCTCTCTCCCCCTTCTCTCTCACTCTCTTTCCCTCTCTCTGTCTCCTCTCTCTTTGCCTCTATCTCCTCTCTCATTCTCTCTTCCTCCTCTTATTTTCTCTCTCTCTCCCATTCTTTCCATCTTCTCTCTCTCCCTTTGCCACTATCTCCCCTCTCTCTTTCTCTCTCTCCCTCTCTGTATCTCCTCTCTCTCTTTGCCTCTATCTCTCCCCTCTCACTTTCTCAGTCTCTCTTCCTCTCCACCCTCTGTGTCTATCTCCTCCTCTTCTCTCTCTCTGCCTCTATCGCTCCCTCTCACTTTTTCAGTCTCTCACTTTCTCTCTTCCCTTCATTCTGTCTGTCTCTATCTCCCCTGTCTCTTTCTCAGTCTCTTTCTCCCTATATCCCCATCTCTCTTTCTCTCTGTCTCTATCTCTCCTCTTCTCTATCCCCGTCTCACTTTTTCTCTCTGTCTCTAACCTTCTCCCTCTCTTTGTAACTCTCTAACACACTTTAACTCTTCTCTCTCTATCCTTCTAATTCTCTCTGTCTCTATCTCTCCTCTTCTCTATCCCCGTCTCTCTCACTTTTTCTCTCTCTGTCTCTAACCTTCTAATTCTCTCTGTCTCCCTTCTCCCTTTTTAGATCTCTCCCTCTTTCTCTCTCTCTCTCTCTCTCTCTCTCTCTCTTTCTCTCTCTCTCTCCATTTTAGATGTGTTGCTTTAATTCTTTAAGTGATACACAAGGTGCAAGAAACAGCGCACCTTTAAAAGCCAAAATAGCTGTGTGTGTGCGTATGTGTTCTGCGGTCATTCTCTCACAGACACACAAACACACACACGCACACACACACACAAACACAGCTCTTTCCTGTCTCCAGGTACTTTTTTAATGTCTGTTATTTCGAGCTGTCCAGGCAGGGGGGATTTCAACAGAGCCAATCTCACTAATAAAGCACTCTGACCAGCCACACACACACACACACACACACACACACACACACACACATTCACATACACACTGTCTAACACTCTTTCACCTACTGTTCTATCTGCAGGAAACATTTAGACCGATTGAGCATTACATGAGCCATGATTCCTCTCCCTTTCTCTTTCTATCATTCTCCCCTTCTCTCTCTCTTTTATTCACACACACACATCTTGAGAAGGTATTTCGCTTAAATAAATCTGCACAAAATTGAGTTTTAAGCCTCTTCAGGCATTACATTTGGTGGCAATGTGTGGCTCACTCTGCCAGACTACACTGTGTCCCAGTGTAGCTGTTGAGCTGTTATGTGTTTGTGTATTTGTCTTTGTAAACAAACACACACAGAAGCACATGTGTACAGCACTGTGCAACACCTAGACTAAAGACCAAAACTGTCACCATCACATAAACAGTACTTAAAGCTAAAATCTTTTAGAGAGTGGAGAAAATCAAGCTCAACTCTTGTTTTAGATCTGAAAATAACCAGAGACAAAAAAGAAGAAAATTGGCAAATCGAACAAAGAAGCTGCTGGTGTTGTCAGAACAACGGACTGATCACCCCAGAGCCCAAACCTCAGCATCACTAAATGTGTTTGGGATTAATTCAATTGCAAGAAGCAAAAAATGCAACAAACTTCCAAGACTGAATGTTTGGAAAAAATATGGAAAAGTATTGAAAAATATCCAAGCATGTCTTCCATAAACAAAACAGTGGAGACACTAAAAACTGGGAAATGTTACATTCAATTTAATTGTTGAGGCGTTTGTGTTAAATTTTCTGTGTTAAATATGTTTTCTATGTTTTTCCTGAAATGGGTATTTTAACTGAAAATGAAATAAATGAAGGACCGTCTTGCCGTTACTGTATATACTTCTTTTACTCTAACTCAATGTATTAAACCTATTTTCCCCTCAAGTTAAGATAGTAGATACCAAAGAAACCAGTGTGTTGACTACATTCATATGTGTAACTCCCTAATCCAAAATAAACCATTCAGAGCATGACTAAGCTAAACTCCCACAGACCATGCGTCCTGTCACATGAGACTACTATTGCGTCCTGTTCTTTATCACTCAAAAATGTTTCACTTCCCTCTGTGTGTGTGGGTTTGTGTGTTTGAGTGAGTGTGGAGCCACACTTACCACATATAATCAACTGCAATGCTGTCCCTTTGCATTTTTTCCTGACTCTGGATGTTCCCCCCCTGCTTCTAAGTGCATGCGTGTGAATATTTCATATTAACCTTCTAACACTGTGTGGAGATTTTATCACTATTAGAGCTGGATTAGACTCTATAATGACATTTGTATGAGATGTGACTGGACGATTCATACAGGATAATGAATCTGTGTCGTTTCCCCAAATGAACGCACATAGTCCAGACTGAAACGTCATAGCCTGGATGTACACATCAGCGTTACGCAACAATAACAACACTGAAACAGTGCATGACACTGTCTGTTAGCTTTTTCTTTTTATCATATTAGTGTGAGGGTGACTGGAACAAGACCCCTATTACTTAGAGAGCTTTGGCCGATTGTAAAGGTTAATTTGGTCGGCAATTCTCACTGTCTGACTTGTAAAAGCCACAGACGTGGCAGATTCACACTGGATTTACATCATGGATCTTGTCTGCGATCACTCACTATGTAAAACTAATCTTTGCATTCTTTATTTTTTTGTGAAGGGGAGTTTCTGCCCAATTTTGTCATGTCCAGTTTCATCTGCTAGCTAGGTCTCAATCATACAAGCTGGGAAGACGAAGACTAGCACCAGCTTCCTGCAAGGAACATGAAGCCACAGGTAAACGTGCTTGAAGGAGAATGCTAACAGCCAATTTTGTTGGGTCAGCTAACAGACACCCATACTGACAAGCATCATGCTGAGTGATGAGGGAAGAGGCAGGGCCAGAGATGAAGCGAGGCCAAATATGCTGGACTCCCAGCCACGGATGGCTTGTGGCATCACCTCATCGTCTCTTGACAACAGAGCTAACGCTTAGGGAGCTAATGCTTTCCACTCTTAACCACTTCACCTGCAGAATTATTATTCGGTTGTTATCTTAAGTCATGAGAGTGAGGAATCCATGCTACACTCACAAATGTGTTCTTTTGTACCAACTGTTGTGAGGCTGGACAAGCGGTAATGCTTTCTTTTACAGTTCCATAAGTTCTACGTATTAACCAGGTAACTATGAGATACAAGATCCATTGTTCTGAGTAACATGATACTAATTTCCTAGACAGTTTAACTAAATTCAAACTAAAGGCCCAACAGGTTTAAACAATATGTGGGTAGGTCTAATTTACAATCAGTGCCAAACAGGTTCTAGCTACTCAAATGAAAATTCCATAGAAAAATATTTCTTAATTATTTAAAAGAAGAAACTGCTAAGCAATTTAACCCCTTAACAAGTTATGGGCCCCAAGATTTAATCACACACTTCTACAACCTTCTACAACATTGTAAAACAAAGGACACGTCTATATAGTTTGCATGGAAGTCTCTGTTGTTACTGAATAATAAGCCTTTGTATGAAATAAACTTGGATTGTTAAGTGGTTAACTCACAAAGAAACTCACATTTAAATTACCTGTAGTGTCACATGTTATGCAAACACCTCCAAATCCTAGGCAAATTACACTGAAGCAATAAAGTACACAGATGTAAAATCTGTGTAAATGGCAAGGAACCAGCAAAATCACATTAAGAATCACTATTTAAGACCAATTTGTATTTCATTTCTAGGCAATAAACATAAACATACTATGTAAGATTCTTAGCACCTTCCCTACAAACTTTTTAATGACATATAACAACCTGGTACTTTTTATCCATAATAATTTCCCAGTATTGTGGAGTTTGTACCTCACACTTTTGCAGTTAATACATTTCAGCGTAATTTAGTGAGACTGTCTTGGAGCTTACCGTCGCATTACCCAAAATTATTTAACTAGTACTAGGACTTTATACCTCAACTAGGAGTTCATACCTTACACTTAGCTGGTTAATACCTAGAACCTTAATGACTATAAAAGAAAATGTTGGTGTGCAAGCTTTACAAAATGCCAAAATACATATACCGTTAAAGCTGGACTGCGACAACGTTCGGAAGCATATAAAAACTGCATCGGATTTCTCTTACCACACATACAAAATACACATCAACTGAAATGAATGCCACACTCTAAGTGTAGGTATGGCCACTGAGACTGTGTTATACACTTCAGTTACTCACTACGCTGAATGTTCTGTAAAGCTCATCCAACCTTGTAACAGATGAAGAACAGCGCATTTGAGGATGGAGGACTGAGAGATCAACTGAAGTGTGAGCTCAAATACAGGCCGTTAGAGTGTGATGTGGGAGTCAGGATGCCTGTACGTGCTCATGTGCATGCATTAGGACACTTAAGCCTACCTTGTGGACGGTGGGGTCAGGACAATGTGCTCTGATTGGCTGGCACTGGTCTCGCGGACGACAGCTGTTCTCACACCAGGCGCACAGGTGCTCCTGCTGTTCTCTACCCCAACACTGAGAACAGTCACTATCGCCACCACTGCAGCTATACACCTCCACTAGAGAGAGAGGGAGAGAGAGGGTGGGAGGGGGAACAGGGGGGTTCCAAATTTAATCCATCTGTCCAATCACCTTGTCAATGCACTGAGTCACGAATCAGTGTACCCCCTTTTCTTTCTTTCTTTCTTTCTTTCTTTCTTTCTTTCTTTCTTTCTTTCTTTCTTCACTGCTTGCATTCTTGCTCTTTCTTCTTTATTTGTCATCCTTCCTCTATTTCATGTTTGCTTGGTTGTTTTATTGTCCTTCTTTTCTTTCCTTCCCTTTTACTTTCCTTTTTACTATCTGTCTCCCTTCCTTTGTTTCTGCTTTCCTTTTTTATATTCTTTATTTCTTTCTTTCTCTTTCTTTCTCTCTTCCATCCTTTCTTTCTGCTTTCCTTTTTATGTCCTCTCTTTCTTTCTTTCTGCTTTCCTTTTTATGTCCTCTCTTTCTTTCTTTCTGCTTTCCTTTTTATGTCCTCTCTTTCTTTCTTTCTGGTTATTTTTTTATGTCCTCTCTTTCTTTCTTTCTGCTTTCCTTTTTATGTCCTCTCTTTCTTTCTTTCTGCTTTCCTTTTTATGTCCTCTCTTTCTTTCTTTCTGGTTATTTTTTTATGTCCTCTCTTTCTTTCTTTCTGGTTATTTTTTTTTGTTCTTTCTTTCTTTCGTTCTTAGTTTTTTCTTCCCACCTTTGTTTCTGCTTTCCTTTCTATGTTCTTTCTTTCTTTCTTTCTTTCTTTCTAACAGATTAAAAACAATTTCTGTAGGTTTCTTTTCTGACCAGGTCCACATTTGTGTGTATGGACTGCACTGAGTCTGCTGCTGGACAGACATGAAAGAGGAAATAAGAGAGAAAAGGTTGAGGGCTGGAGGAGTGGACCAGGTCTCATATCCATGCCTTTGAATTCATTAGCATCCGAGACGCAAGAATTATAAGCATGGCTGCTTTTTTCCCGCCGTACACAAACCTATTAGCATATTCACACAAAGTGCTGAAAAAAGGAGGAAAAAATGACAAAAGCAATTTATGCTTTTCTTGGAGCAGACAAAGAGTGAAAGGTGGAGGAAGGGGTGATAAAGAGCATGATAGCGGAGGAGAAATAGAGTGGGGAGTTGAGAAACAGTGAAAAGATATGGAGAAAAAACGAGATCGGTGTGAGGATCGGTCTCCCAGCGCAGAGCAGCCAGATGTGTGTGTGTGTGTGTGTGTGTGTGTGAATGACTCATGAGCGAACAGACAGCCTCTGGGAGAGTGTGTGTGTGTGTGCTGTATGTGTGTGTGTGTGTCTGTGTGTGCTGTATGTGTGTGTGTGTCTGTGTGCTGTATGTGTGTGTGTGTGTGTGTGTGTGTGTGTGCTGTATGTGTGTGTGTGTGTGTGCTGTATGTGTGTGTGTGTGTGTCTGTGTGCTGTATGTGTGTGTGTGTGTATGTCTGTGTGCTGTATGTGTGTGTGTGTGTGTGTGTCTGTGTGCTGTATGTGTGTGTGTGTGTGTGTCTGTGTGCTGTATGTGTGTGTGTGTGTGTGTGTGTGTGTGCTGTATGTGTGTTCATCTCACACACTATGCTGTAATTATGTTGTGCTCTTTCCCACTGATCGTGTTTGTGTTTAAATACCTGTAACTGGCCGCGGACTGTCTATGTACTTCTCTTCTCCACTCTTCTTCAGGGTAAGGTAGAATAGCTCACTCCTCTGTGTGGTACTCAGCTACACCACAACAAGAAAAATGCGTCATGTGTGACACTAAAAACCTGATTTCATTTCCTGTTAATCCTTGAAAGTCTATTCAAAAAACAGAACTATTTCAGCTGTGTAAACTGTTCTCTGTTCATAACGTGACTTCTCCATATTGTGGTTGCATTTATTTTGAAACAGCATGTGACAAAGCCAAGAATTCAGTTTCACAAACTACATTTTGGATCCAAAACTACCTTTCTGTAAGAGAACGTGCATAAATAGGAATATAGTCTTTACTCTGTTTAAACAAATCAGTAATAAGCTCTTACTAGGGATGCATTGATATAGGAAGTGTGGGCCAGTGCTGATGTCTGATATTTTTCATGCGTATATCTGCTGATGCTGATACATTAACATTTAGAAAATGAAGAATTTGTCTTTTCATGACAGATAAATAACATTTATATCTGTAGAGTAACAATTCAGAACAGCAGTCCAGCGTCACCTAGACGTTCTGCTCTTCAAATACAATAAATGCATCATCAAATATTGGTTTGAAACATCGCTGAATTCTCAACATCTGCTTGACCTCGATCTATTTATCAGCTGATAGAATGAATCAAAAATGATCATGCATTCCTGGTTCTTGCCCAACTGAATTGTGCTCTAAATGAACACATCCAAACTGAAAAAACATACAATAAGAAGAGAAGCTTTGTGCATCTTTCATACAGTGATAGACACACAGTAGCACACAGACAGTACTGATTCCTCATCCTGATACATTTCACTACGACCGATATGCACATGCACGCACTATAACTCACCTATCAGTAAATTTACCAAAATCTCAGAATGGCCATCACCAAAATCTCAGAATGAGTCACAGCATGATGCTCAGTACCATAGACTTAAACCAGAAATTTCCCATAAAAGCCATTTTCTCTTTCCCATTACTTTCTGCCACTGTCATTTAGTAAGTCCTAATTATGCCTTAATGAATCATATTAATGAGAAAGATTCCCAGACTCTTATAATATCTTATAATGTCTTATTATAAGAGACATTATTATTAGACATTATCTAACTACATTATAATTCTTATCTCGTAATTAGGAGAGAATATATTACAATTTTATTATCACACAGGTTCTCATTTCTATTTCTTTCCAAATAGTGAAAAAAAAATCAATAATTTTCCCTTCAAGTGACCGATTAACATTGTTTCATGTCGACCTCTCAATGAGGACACACTATGTGGAGAGAAGGTGGCTATACTTACCGTCACTCCACTGCACTTTACAGCCGACTGTCCGTCCAGCCAGTGGGCCTTGTATGACTGCCCATTCCCGAAGTCACAGTTAAGCTGTGTGTCCTGCAATCACACACACACACACACACACACACACACACACACACACACACACACACACACACACACACACAAACAGATTACTACAATGAAACCACAGCTATGTCCATTCAATTCAGACAACAAATCCATTTTGCAACATCACAAGACAGCAAACAGAATTGCACTGTTTCTGTTTCTGTCTCTGTTTCGAGTCTATTCTTGCTTTCTCAGTCAACATGCCGACTCTCATCAGCCCTTCTGAGTGAAAACTCTGAAATCTGTTCCCGTATCTTGCGTGAGCTGGGGCTGCCTTGTTTCCTGAACTTATCATATTCCTAATTTTGGTTTTCCACCTCCCTCCTTTACCTGCTGATCTTCCACTTCACTCCACTCCATTAAAAGCTACAGTTCTCCATCAACACTCACTTGCAATGAATGGGTGCCTCCAACATATACGCTATTAAGCACCAAGTACAACAACTCGCCGCGAACAAGTTTTGCTCAAGCATTTCCATTTTGTCCTCTAAAACATGTGGAAAGTAATTCATCTCGCCACAGGAATCCATCTGGAAACCATAATCCTACTTATGGATTCAGCACTGGCCAAGACCTCCACAGAGGGACATGGAAGGGATTATAGACACAGAAAGACATGCTTATCACCATTTCAAAAAGAGAATGGTAAATGGGCGAGGTACAAAGGATCATTATGTGGTTTCAGATTGCCTCATTGTAATGACATTCTACATCATTACTGTACTGGCTAGTACACATTTATGAACATGTCTTTATGTCTAGACCTATGCTTGTCTTGAATGGACAGTTAGGGAAGTGTTTGTGAATTGTTATGAACTGAAAGCCATACTGCATTTTGAAATGATGGGCACCTACATCCACCTTGATAATAGTAGTGGGCGGTATGGTAAAAAGTTTATATCATGGTATAATTAAGATTATTGATGGTTTCAGCATGTATCACAGTGTAGTGTATTTTAGCAAAATAAAACCTTTCAGGATTGTTAAATAAACCTATATTGCAGCTTAACAACTGTGGAGTTTTCTGGGATGCCCCTTCACTTTTGATAAGAACCAAAAGCCGAGGCGATTGTGCACAAAAAGCCAGCTAGTCTCCATGCTAGGCTAATTTCTAATGACTTTCCACCAGAGGCTTTTCTGTCCATTCTCTTTTCCCTCCCTGACTCCCTACAATTCTTAAACTGATTACTTTCTGAGCTCCGATGACTAAAACTCACTAGGCAAAGTCAGGAAATTAGCATGTTTTTCATTATATGTACACTGTGTTTGAGGCATGCCAGGTAATGACAAAACTAATACCTTAAGACAGGGGCAGCAACATGCAGCTCCATTACTGCCCTGTTGCGGCACTACAGCTTTGCTAGTTACAAACAGGCTAAAATAAAGCTCTCCCTCGGTTGTTCTAACACAGTCTTAACAATAAATGGTCTTAAACGCTACAGTGAATGTAGCCTATAACTGCTAACTCACCAACCTTTAACCCTGTTGGCATGCAGACTGCTGGTCACCATAGCAACACAGACACCTAGCTAGTAGTCTCACCTAGCTAGTAGCTATTTTCATTTATAATCACACCAGGTGGTTTCCTGATACATTTAATCTGCAAGGAGAAACTGTCAAACACTAAAAAGTCACGAGGCTGAAACTTCTCATTTGCTAGCCTCTCATTCGCATTCTCCCATTCCACCTCAAATGGCACAGCAGTTACATTCTGCCACCTCAGGCACCATTTAAGGTGGAAAGTGGAAATTAGAACAAGTAGCTGGTGAAGGAGAAGCAACTTCAGCCTTGTAAAAAAAATAATAACATTGAGAGACATTTTCCAAGAAATGATTCCACTTTTCCACTGGTCACTGGTGGATATGCAAAAAATGCACCTATAGCTAAGCTAAAGCCCAAAGCCTGCGTTTTCATTTATATTACATATTTTGGCCTATGCTAGTACATTAGCGCATACTGAGACATGTTTTCAGTCAAAATGGTAAAAAGGACATAAAATGCTGTGGCTCCCAAGGTGGTTAGATTTTTGTTTGATTGATTGATTGATTCAGAACCATTTGTCAGTGTTTGCACACTGTGAAATTAGACCTCTGCATTCAACCCATCCATATAGTGAAACACCCACACGTATGTACACCCCACTGCTGCGCTCCCTTCACTGGCTTCCTGTAGCTGCACGCATCAGATTTAAAACCCTAACGCTGGCCTACAAAGCCAGAAATGGACCAGCCCCTACCGACTTGATGGCAATGGTGAAATCTCAACCTGTACCACGAGCCCTTCGAGCTTCGAGTACAGCTCGGCTTGACCCGCCATCCTTCAAGCCACGTGGAAGACAAGCGTTGAGAATGTTCTCTGTACTGGCGCCCAGGTGGTGGAATGAACTCCCACTGGCTGTCCGAACAGCAGAGTCTCTCACTGTCTTCAAACACAGACTGAAGACTCATCTCTTTACACAGCATTTAAATGAGCACTGAATTAAGAATTGTTTGCAATATATTGTGCTGCACTTATATTTTATTATATTGCACTGTGTATTGTAGTTTACTTTATTGTATTGTATGGCACTGCACGGCACAGAGTTCTGTTCAACTCTGTTCCTTTTTCTCTGGGTATCTACAGTGACTTTGTTTCTAGCAGTATCTCAGCTCAGGACTGTTTTTCTCTCTAACCTATTGGTAACTAGCAAAGATACTTTCTCTAGACAGACAAAGAACTTCTTGTAAGTCGCTCTGGAGAAGAGCGTCTGCTAAATGCTGTAAATGTAAATGTAAAATGCACACTAGTGAACACACACACTAGGGGGCAGTGAGCACACTTGCCCGGAGCAGTGGGCAGTCCAATCATGGACTGTCAGCCAAGGGGCTTGAACTGGCAACCTTCACGTCACAGGGCTGGTTCCCTAACCTCCAGCCCACGAGGGACAAAATGACTCTTCTTAATGCTTCTTGGGTAGCCAACTCCTGCCTTGAGAAGAATTTCAACCAGTACACCAGACATAGTGGCCCAGTTCCAGATCAAAACGAAAGAAGAAAAGATTTAAATGACATTAAAGAGGGTTTATTATTGGGGTGCAGATGGCAAGAGCTTCAGTCACAAAGACAGCTCAGCGGCTACTGTAAAGTCATATCTGCATTTAAATGTATAGGTAAGACACTTTAGGGCTGGAACCTGTGAGTGAAAGTACAAGGTATACAATAACTGTAGGTGTTGACCTCAGAACAGCTTCCCTGTGATGACTCAAAATACTCTAAAACACAAAGAGTGCTGACCTCAGATCTGCAGAGAGACTCGGAGCAAGGAAGACATTGGAACCATATGTGTTTCAAACCACAAAGAATGATAATGAAGCAGCCAAATCGAAGTCACCATTAAAAATCATAGTA
The DNA here is from genome assembly GCF_015220715.1 of Pygocentrus nattereri. Lineage (NCBI taxonomy): Eukaryota > Metazoa > Chordata > Actinopteri > Characiformes > Serrasalmidae > Pygocentrus > Pygocentrus nattereri. The sequence goes on along the minus strand of NC_051239.1, from coordinate 15,475,479 downwards.
TATTTGGTCAAGATGCAGAGTTTCCACATAAATATTGATTTAAAAGGAAATTCAGTTGGAATTATTTGTTTTACTTTTTAAATACTTCTTCTGGGAGAGGGATTGGTACAAATGAAACCACACTGTGGTTTCAGGTTGGGTTTCAATATGTGTGCAAGTAAGTTCTTGGTGCTACTTTTAACTCTAAGCAGTTGTGTCAGCGAAGCAAAAGTTTCTTAGTTGTCTTGACCATACGACCATGTGTGCAGGTGAGTATGTGCTACAAGACCATTTCTATAAACAGGGCATCTCATTTGTATGATGAAGCACCAAAACATTCATGTAAATCCATACACATTCTAAAGACATGCTTAGTAATATAAGTATTAGTTACGCAACTAAAGTGAAGGCAAAGGCATGGAAACCCAAATATCTGCAAAAAGAATAATAAATAATATTGCTTTGGGGTTTATCTGGTAGATTTGTGTGTAATTTTGGGAAACATTTGTCAGAATTTTCATGAATATACACTGATCATTTCCTGGCAGGCCTCACCCCTGATATTCAATGGAGCTTTTCTTCATTGAATAAATGTAGAAATAGTCTGATGCTGTTTGACTCTGCATGGAAAAGTGGACGTCCTTGCAGTAAAATATGCTTACATATCCAATGTTATATGAATACTTAATGGGATATGTGTAATGTTTAGTCAAATTAAAGCATAAATGTAAATGAACAAGACCTTTTAGTAGCTGTTTGATTGCTGTGTAAAAAAATATTTCATTTAAACTTAATAAACTACCACAGTTTAAAGTTAATTACTGGCATGTTCTGCCTTCAGTTTATTTAGAAGGCACTGGATTAGCATAGCTGTACCAACAGTAGGTCAAATCTCTGTTAACTGTACTAAAGTTTTTCAGAAATCTTTGAAAGTTTATCTCAACCTGTAAAATTCAATCCAGTTTTTATTTATTTTCAAAATTGAGAAGACTGCCATGCAAAGTTAATTCACTTCAGCTTCATTTCCAGAACAACTGACCTACTCGCCTTAACTTGCTCTGAGTAACCTTGACATGCTGAGATATTAGGACTGAATGGTGGGGCCCCTACCTGTTCCACATTGCTGAGGCGGAGGGTGACATCTTGAGTGATCCCTGTGGGCCATGGGGGGAATTCCTGGTGCAAGACGCTAGGGCAATCAGCCGCATTCTGGGTAACAGGAAAAGACAGGAATTGAGTGGGAGAGAACAATAGACGCCCATGTTTCCACTGCCATAAATACACCCTCCGTCCTGTTTGGCTGCATGTATGAATGAGGCCACTGACCAAAGAGGAAAAGAGTATACCTGACTGCAAAAACATCCCTCTCCGGAAAGCAAAACAAAGGGAAGGGCAGAAACTGACAAAAGAAGTGAGACACAGCAGATGCTTTAGTGTGCTGAGTAGGTTCACTTTCGCACGTTGCCCACATCTGACCCACCTTTAGCCCACACTGTGCAATCATTTGCCCAGGCTACCACTGTGAAAGACACTGTGAAACTAAGCCAACATGGTTTGATGGCACTCTAATAGCAATAATAACAACAAAAAGATTTATTCAGTGGAAAAGCGCTGAGAAGGCCTGTTGATTTCAGGCAACTAAAAATACGTCATTTTTAAAAATGATTCTGCTTTTTGTGGTAATACTGTTTTCCATTGTTTGGCTTTGGAATCAAAAGAGTTAAAAACATGTAATGGAACCTGTCTAGGGCTTATCCCCTCTGGTATACAGCAAGAGTCAGCCATCTGAGCACTTCCCTTGTTTAGGGCTTTAGGAGTTATGTACTAGATCAGCTACCAACATAATTAGAAACTGACAATGAAATCAACCTATCATGTTTTGATTTACAATGGGTGGGACTCATTTTGTGAGAAAAAACTCCAGGCTAGGCCTTCTGGATGTCTTAGATACATCACTGACTATGTGTACGAACAGGTTTCAGGTCAGGTAATCAGTAAAAAACCAGTAAAAGCAGCTATATGCCAGAACTCTGCACTGAAAGACTCACTATAAAACTGCAGCATACTGGGTGAAATAAATGTTAGGTTTTTTTTTTTTTTTTTTTACAAACATCAAATAAAACACGCTGTCTTTTACAAGCTTCAAATACGCCTGTTTAATATATAACTACCAAGAAATATTCATGTGTACTGGCACTAGCACTAACATTAAACCATTAAAAATAGAATTGTTTTTTTCTTATTTTCTGTCTGAGCTTTGACATTTGTGAACTCAAGGTGGAAAATGAAAATAAAAAACACAATTTTCAAAGATACAATGCAGAAACAAACAATAATAATAATTACAGAGAAAAAAAAATTTTAAAAAATGAGACAGCAGGACGAGGAATAAAGATTATTTAGTATTTGCAACATGGAGGAGTGCTGGATACTTCTTGATCCCTTTAAATGGCCAGGGCCCACCAGTGGGCCCAAAGTTTTATGACTCTCTTCTGCGCCCTAAGAATAGCTCATCCAGTTATAATAAGTCTTAATATGTAATAAGCCTGGAATCTTATATGTGCTGCTGCAAAATAAAAGTTTTAAAATGTATAGTTCTGGTTCTGACTGGCTGTTAACATGTTTCAAAGTTTGAGGGCAGTTTCAGTAAATGATCTTGTCCCTATGGCAGACGGTTCGGTGTGAGGAATTGAAAGTGATTTAAGTGAATGGAATTGTGGGTAAGAGTTCACAGAGTTAGGTAGGAGAAAGATCATAAAGTCTCAGCAGGAAAGAGCAAAGACGGGCAACAGGAAGATGCTAGCTTGTTTTTACCGTGACGTTGTTGGCACTGAACAGAGAAGCGGACGCGGTGCAGCAGCTAGCATTTCTATGACTGTGGCTGGAATGAGGTCATAGCCTTTTAAGCTTGGAAATCACAGCGGTGGCAGAAGAAACCGCCAGGCCTTAGCACAACCCCCCCCCCCCACCTTTCTCTCATTCTCTTGCTCTGCCATTTGAAACTGCTGACTGGTGCTTTGTATCTCTGGCAGACTCTGTTCCTTTGTTTCTTTGCCATTGCTTATTTCAGAATTTGGACTGGAGTGTATCATGGAGCTCATCATCTCTGTATACATGCTTCTGGCTTGACGGTTTCAAATCTCTCTCTTTCTCTCCATCCATCTGGACCACAGCACCAGAACTGTCTTTGTCAGTCGTCGTCCCCCCCCCCGCAATCTGTTGTTTCAACCTACGCTATAAAAAAGTCAAAATTACTTGAGTCACTGTATGTATCTTTCTTCCCTGATCGTTCAGCTTTTCCTCCTTCTCTCTTTCTCCTATCCCTCCTGGAGCGAGGTCATACGTCATTAGCACTAGTTAAATGGTCCTACATTGTGTCCTGTCTGTAGAGTACCAGCTCCTCTGGGCCCATTAAAACCAAACAGCAATTCAGAGATGGGCAAAAGGGAATCTTAATGCCATTTAAACAGTCACGTGGCTGTTAAATACGGCATATTATCGCATTAAGGGGGTTTGTTAGCCATGAGAGACATGAGCGTGTCTGTCTTTTATAAGCTCTGTTAAAATGGCTTGCCTTGTCCTCAACTGACTTTCTGTGCACTGACGTTGGCCCTGATCTCATTGTGTAATTGGTTGTGATATTCATTATGATATTAGGTGATTTTTCTTCACTTAGATCATTCGTGAGCATGTGTAAGTGTCCTTACGCTCAAAACCTGGGATGCTGTGGACATATCTGAACCGGTGATCTTGGTAGACTTTTGTGTCATTCAGATTTGCGTTCACAGAGTAGTCTGGACTGAAACACTCCTTATAACTTCACTATAAAAAGGCGGAGCTAAACTGCTGTAGGCTGAAAAGGTGTATACATATTTAAACTGTTCATATGTGCAATAATAACAATTGTGTGTGCAATAACTCAGAGGGTCACTAACTTAATTTAAATAATTTAAATAATTGTAACTGCTTTATACCTGATGTTTCACATTACTATCACAATCACCGCCACCTTACTATATTCTTAAGTACTTAAATCTGGTGTACATACTGTAAATTCTCTATATTGTCTTAAATTATTAGTAAAGTGTTTATTTTTACATAAATGGCTGCAACTGTAACAACTGCAATTTCTCCCTGGGATCAATAAAGGAATCCGAATCTGAATCTGAATAAATCTGTTGGTTTTCATGACATCACAAACATGAATTTTAAATAGGTTTTTAGCAGAGAATGGAAATTTTGAAATTTTAATTGAATGTGATTTAAATTCAATTTAAAATGATATAGTAACTAATTACATGACTTTTCTTAAGTTTACTCAACTTGAAGACACCCAACTCAAACTTCTTAGTTGAGTCAAAAATTCTCCCAGCTACTATTCATAACTAAAAAATGACAAGAACTTTTGACTCAACTAAGAAGTCTGAATTATATGAGCTTTTTGTCTTTAAGTTGAGTCACTGCAAGAAATGCCTGGTAGTCAGTTACTATATCATTTTGAGTTGAGATGACCTCTCATTTTTAACAGTATGGGTCCCTCGAGAGTGTATTGTACTGGTTTATGCTCTCATATAAACCCTGCCGATAATTTTCATAGAAGTGCCAATCAGTGTTTTAATGCAGTGCAGTATTGTGATTAATTTGAAGGCTTTTAGATGATGTTCACTGCATAGGCTGTTTCTTTCTGAATAAAATACTGAACATTCTGGGTTTTTCATTGTACTTACCAGGTGGTACAGTTTTGTTTGGTTATCAGAGAGTAACAGTTAGTGTTATTCCAGAAAGTAATGAGTGAAGTAGTTCATAAGTAAGTTCTTTTTTAAGTAACTTCCCCAACACTCTTCCCGATTAATAACCTCTCAACTGAAGCATAAACATGAATGTGTGAAAAAGACGTGATTGGCTGGTGTTGAGATTGACGATGCTCACCTCCAGCACCAGGCCTTGAGCTTTATCTTTATCAGAAACACATGAGTTCTGCTGCTGGTCCCAGTAACACCGCCACTTAGTGCTCAGACAGCTCGTACACCTGGATAAAGTTAGAAATGCATACAGACGCATAGAGACACACAGACACATACAGAAAATTACTATGGGGGTTATAATTTAACTCAGGCAGATCACACACACAAGCTATTCAACACCTCCCACGTGCATCAAACACACACTTCAGGGGTCAGAGATCAAGCAAGGCTGAATTATTTCCTAAAGGGGGTCAAATGGAACCTGGGGAGACTGAGTGGATCCCTTTACACAGTCCTTCAGAATGAAAGAGGAGCCATAAAAGCAGCATATAACATATTGTATGATGTCCATTAAAGCTGAGCGTGTCTGGACACACACACACACACACACACACACACACACACACACACACACACACACACACACACACACACACACACACACAATGAAGTCAGTGGAGCATTCCTCCAAACACAACTTACTTCAGTCCTCCATTCATTACTGAGACAGATAGAGATGTAGTGTATACTTACTCAAGATAAAGTCAAGACTCCAGCACCTCCAGTGAGTGTGTGTGAGACTCAGTGGGGCACGACAGATGTTACTGCTGGCAGAGATAACGGCTTTCATGATAAGGATGAGTGCTTTATGATGGTGAGGAAGGGGGGGGGGGGGGGGGGGGGGGTAGGGGGGGGGTGAATTGCGTGCACTCTTCGTGGCAGGCTCTGTGTGCGTGTGTGTGTGTGCGAAAGTTTTTAAGATGTCTCCATGTAACCACACTCAAGGAAACCTTATCAAAAGCAGCTATTGTTTTCACTCCTATCTCTCTCTCTCTCTCTCTCTCTCTTTCCCCCCATTTTCCCCATCTTACTCTCTCACCATCCCACACCAAATCTCTCTCCCCAGCTATATTTTACTGTTTCTTTTCTCTTTTTTCCTCTCTCACTCTCTCTCCCACTTTCCCCTGTCTATATTTCATTCTTCTCTCTCTCTCTCTCTCTCTCTCTCTCTCTCTCACGCTTGTTCTCACACACAGCTGCTCCTTGAGAGCTTTGGTTAAACAAACACTGAATTATCTCTCTGTCAGCATGAGAAACAAGCCTTACGACCCAGAGAGAGAGAGAGAGAGAGAGAGAGATAATGAAATACATATAGAGGGAAGACAGAAGAAAAGGAAATGTAGGGAGGGAGAGGGAGAAAGAGAGAGAGGAGGCAGAAAGGAAGAAAGAAAACAGAGAAAAGGAAAAAAGAGAGAAGAAAGTGACAGGGAGACTGAAACATGCAGAGAGTGGGGAGACAGAGAGACAGATAGAGAAAAACAGAATGCAATAGGGAAAAGAAGCAAGAGAGAGAAACAAGAAGAGAAATAAAGAGGGAGAAAAAGAGAAAGAGAGAAACAAACAGAGGAATAAGAAAGAGAGTGAGAAAGCGAGAAAGAAGAAAATGAAATGCAGAGAAGGAGAAGAGAGGAAAAGAGATATATAGAGTGAAACACAGAGAGAGACAGGGAGTCCTAGACATATATATGAGAGAGAGAGAGACAGAGAGAGAGAGAGCGAGAAAGAGAGAGTCATTCACTGTGAGTAATTGATTCAGGGTTGCCAGAGCTTGTGGTACGGAATGCATGTCACTGCTCATGTCTGGTTGTCATTAGCTGTTCACCTAGACACGGACGTACTGAGATCGTGGGAGAATTCTAACTGCACAAACACACGGAGCTCAATTCACACTGTCACCCAAAACACACACTCTACACCAACTCACACTCTCACCCACCACACACACACACACACTCTACCCACTCAGACCAAAGCGCACATTCCACTCAGTGAGGCAGGATTACATTTCCGCTTAATTGAAGAACACTAGACCCGTGCTAAACCCCTGGCTCATTCCTCTACAAGTGCAAATTAAAGTTCTACACATTCAGAGTTTGCTGCATTAGTAATGGGAAATATAAACATTGTGTTAAGACATTTTATGAAGTAAGTCTATAGTGAGTAGATGTGAGTGCCAAGTTGGCCGCATGTAATCAGGAGGCCCTTTGAATTTACCCAAATCCAAACCATACACAAGGCACTTCCTACTCAGCAAAGCAACACTGCAAATCTGATAACAGCTCCAAGTCCAGGTGACAGTTTGAAATCAGATGTTAACATGAGCTAATGCACAGCTTCAAAAACACCTTATATAGTAGAGATGGGGCTGATCTGATGCCGTATCAGAAGAAAAGGCTAGATTGGATTTCGAATTCAATCATGTAAGAAATCTGTCCTGAAATAGCACACACTCACATTGGGTGAGGCGATCTGAGCTGTGTAGTTCTTCCTGTGGGGTAGTAGAGTGTTTGAATAGTTTGATTATAGTGACTACTTATCTGCTGCTTAACCCCTGAAAGCCTAAGGTCCTGTACGTGTTCACACATCCTCCACAACTCCTCACTCTCATGACTACATAACTTACATATAACTGTTAATGACTAATTTATAGCACTTACTGAATAACAACTCTTAATTTGAATACATGAATAGTTAACTTAGTTCAAAGTTAATATGAATTAAATCTCATGACATCATTTTCCTTCCACACCGTGACATATTTCTCAGGGAAACACAATATAAATGGGGTATCTGAGCTAGCTGAGGGTTTCACTCTATAATTACTGGCCATAAGTTCATAAGAAAAGAAGAATTTAGTCATTAAAATATGATGGTTGTGGCCAGAAAATGGCCAAAAACCAAAGGCAAAAAGCGGTTTAGCTCTGCCCATAAATTCTGAAGCTATGAGCAGTGTTTCAGTTTGGACTGCTTTTTTACATAAGGCACAACATAGGGCAGCCTATCATAACAGAGCTTATTTACATGCGCTAGTTTAATTCCAAAGAATCAAGAAAGTTATAAAAATGGTATGTAAAAAAGAATTCAGATCTTTTTTATTACATAAAACCAAAGCATCATTATAAGTGGAGATCAATGAAGAATATAGGCCCTTTAAGTGGTTCCAAGAGCAGCCACTTTGCACAGGGCTGCTGCACAAGTGTAAGAGAGACCAGCCGAGAGAGACCGTCAGGGTTGGAACTGAAATGAAGCCACATGTCCGCTCTGCTTTTCTGGCGGCTCTTAGCTTATTATCACCTTGATCAAGTGTGACATATTGCACATCTTTAGACGCCCGTTCACACAAGGGCTCTCCCTCTCTCGCTCTCACACACACGTACGAGAGACATTTTCTTAAACGTATCCACCTCTTAAAATACATTCCATACACTACAGGCTGTACATTAGGGATGAGTGTCTCATGTGTAACACTCACGCAGTCTTCCGGTGAATCTCTCCTGTTCTTTCACAGTCATAGATGATGAAGTTTCCGGAAACCACAGAGGTGCCGTTCACCTTGATGGCCACAGGAACTACAATGTGGTCTAAACAGAAGAAAAAAATGCAACATGCAAGTCAAACCAGTGACTTTAGGATTTGATTCAGGTCCAAGTGCCGATTTTTCTGTTAAATATTAATATTTTAAGCAAATAAATGTATCCAGGTGTCATTTTATTTCAAGCTATGTAGTCCAATGTAGCATTAGAATAAATATAAATAAACATACAACAAAACGTTACAAGAACTTTTAGCTTTTAAAAAGGTTATTGATTTGATGGCTAAAATATTCAGTGAAAAATCTAATTTGCATGATTTTCCACTCAACCCATCATACGCAATCAGCCGAGACATGTTTAGTGTTCAAAATGCTGGGTCTTTAGTGTGGAACTGGAGCTAACAGGCTAATGTTGCTAACAGACACTCAAAGTCAACAATCTCCAAAATCGTTTCCACAATTAAATGCGTACTTCTTTCAACCCGCTCAAACCTCATCAAACTTTCAATTGATGTGGCTTACAAAAGTTGATGTGGTATTAATTCAGGATGAACTGTTAAAAAATGTAAAACCTTCTCTGTGCAGCTAAAAGAAGTGGCAGTGATTTAGGGGCAACCCAAAAAAACCTGTATGTTTACCACATTCTGTTTTCATAACACCTCAACTCTTCTTACAGTAATTAACACTTTAGGTATTATTGTGCCAATGCTATGTACAACATACCAGCCAGCACACCACTGAGCTCCGGTGTCCCGGAGTTTGAAAGCGGAATAGTGCCGGAATGCCGGACGTTATGCAGATGATAATGCAATTTCAATTTTAGCTTAAATGTGTAAATAATAAATAAATAAAAATAAAAATATGTCTATGACTGCATTCGGGATATGCAGGAAATCGTGTAAAATATTTCTTTAATGAAAGACTGATTAGTTGAAGCACGTATTGGACGGTAACTGTAAATGCTGGACTTCCAAAACACTGACACAAACAAAACACAATGTATTTTTTTCTACAAATAAAAGCTTACTGCTGTGTGTATGTATATATATATATATATATATATATATATATATATATACATACACACACACACACACACACACACACACATAGTAACTTGGTTTGTGCAAATAAATGTAAGTTTAAGGACTTTTACTGTAATTACATTTAAACAAATGCTAACTTTTTATCTACATTTTCACTTCAGAAACACCTGCATGCTAAAGTGAACAGTGAGCATGCAACAGTGACTACAGAATAAACCTGTAGACACAATAAACGTATTTCAGTGTTATCATCATGGCATTTAAACACAGTGCAGTGAGGCAACCCAACTTAAAAGAAGACATAGCTCTGTAAAGTTGATCTGAGTTTAATGACTGTGAACTTAATCAGCTTTACTCATGTAAGTCTGGAAGTGAGAACCTAAATGAAAAACTCAGGTGGTCACCTTTGCCGAAAGGAATCTCAGGACGTTTGCTGGCAGGTGGCAAGGGGCAGGTCTGGATTTTGGCAGTGCCGTCGTCCAGGTGTACCGTGGCGACTGTTGCTATGCCAACCCCATAATCGCATTCGAGGTCGAGACCGTCCAAGTCGGGAACGCTTCCGTCAACCAAGATCCCCACGTTCTGAAAAAGAAAGATGAGGAGAGTGAGACGGAATTTTTTTCTAGGTTCTGTTAACATCTGGTATCTTTCATTACTCTGTACACTATGCTCGGTGTATATGGGCACATGTATATATGCTTATTTCATCCTCATTATTTCATAATCTGTAATCAATGAGTCACTGTGATTGGCTGGGTGACAGTGATGATTATGAATGCTCACACAGCTTGGCTGAGTAATCCGATTTTTTAAATAAATGCCAGACAAAGCAGGAGCAACAGGGCCGAATGAGTTTCTCCTGATTGATTTCCTCTTCAGCTTCAATCAGAGCTCAACATTGGAGGGCTGAGAGGTGAAGTCATGGAATAAGCCTGCATCTCTCTTTCTGCCTTAACTCCAATTCTATCTCTCCACCCTCAGCTCTATTGTCACTGAGATGGAGCACTTCCTCACAGTGGCGCCTGCTTCCTGCTTCCCGTTTCCTGTTTGGGCTTAGGCCGGAGCGGAGCCATTTCCTGTGGCCTTGAATGATGGACAGGTGGAAGATCCACCAGAGAGAGGCTGACCCACTTACCCAAAATACATCAGTGAGACCCTATGGACAAGTGTGCCAAACACCTCGGCCTTTGAAGCCATTCAAAAGGCAATCTGGCTTCTGTCTGGAGGCACTGATAGCGATCTGAGGATATGGATCTAAAGATATGGATGGGAAAATATGGCAGTGAGGTGGGTCTGCAGACCCAATGATTGTGATTACTGACATTTTCAGGCACTCTGAAGTTCTCAGAGTCAGATACTTTGGCTTTGTCACTTTGAACTCATTAAATTCTGCCCCACAACAGCTGAAACACAAGCATATCCATATTGGCCACTCCAAAATGGACCAGCATGTGGAACCGGAGCTTTCTGTGAGCTACTGTGTCTTCTGTCACTGTGTAAAAGAGGCTTTATTGTTAGATGCACTGCAGTAGTTTCTGACAGAGTGCACACACACACACACACACACACACACACGCAAAATAGAGAAAGGACTTTTTTATCGATTGTCAGTAATGATAAAATGGGACTGAAGGGTGAAATATATTCCGTTTCATGTGTTGGCTTTGCCAAAGTGGTAGTTTGTGACCCAAACTGAATAAACGTTTGAGCTTTGCTAGGTCTTGTTCTTAATAAATATGGTTATTAATAGGCAGAACCGGCCATATTCATCTTCGGCATAAAGGAGTGTGAGACCAATTTAAGCTAATGTATGAAGCATCCAGCTGCTTGCAGACTGCCTGGATTCTGCTATTCAATATTCAGAGGTGCTTAGAGTCTGATATAAACTCTAGTTTTTTTGAATAAGAGAAGATTCTGTCCCTGTGAAACTAGAGCTATTGGAGCAACGACCAAGCCCAAGTATGTTAATGTGGACATTCCATTCATTTATCACAAAAAACATGTACATCTGTAGGAAAAACAGAGAGCTTGTTTTATTGCATAGTGCATTGCTTGCTCTATAGATCAGTTCTCATCCATCATCTTCTTGGGTGATGTATAGCATGATGCAGATATGTTTTCGGATCTTTCAGCTCCGGTGGGTTGTTTATCATGGTAGAGGCCAATGTGTCGAACTCAGAGAATCAAAAAGGGAGAATACTAATCTCTGTGGAGCCGTGACCCACCAGGAACTGAGTCTGGCAGGTCAATCTTTTTTCTTGCGTATACAAATGTCAAAGCTCATTAGGTTGAATTAAGTGGAATCTAGGGGTACAGCTATAAAACTTGATGTTCTTGTCAAACATGATAAAATGATTCCAAACACAAGGGTCTGAAAAAGCAACAAACACTCAGTTTGGGTCAAAAAGGGTTTAACTAAAGTCTCTTGCTCAGTTATTTAGCCTAACAATTATTATTCATTAACCACTATAAATCTTTAAGTATTACTAAGGATGTAACTCTTTAAATGTGTATTAAAACATCACATTTGAAAAAGTGTTTTTTTTAAATATTTCTCTCGCTTACTATCTTTCATGGAAGCCGCAGTCAATTTTCAAAACTAGGTGTCTGGGTGCGTCTTATCACAGTAAAGTGGGGGGGAGATGCTTATGTAATGCAAGGCCTCAAGCTGAAATGACTTGGCTTTTTATAAAGCAATTATACATTCTAAGGACTTAGACTTTGGGGGTTTATGTTATTTTTATAATTTTTTTATTATTATTATTATTATTATTGCTACTATTTATTTATTCATCTGAGCCTAACCAATGTGTGTAGTATACAAATAGAACTGTAGAATCATTTTCAACTTTTTAACACACAGAATACAAAAGAATCAAATAGATTTTTGATCTGAAAAATATGTGCATCTTTATGCACCTGGCACACATAAGCTGAGCACACATTAATCTTTTAGCACTGACATATAAACATGAGACACATATTCATATTCATATTCATATTGCACTCCTTATTTTTACTGTTTTGAAAAATACTTACATTGTACCATATTGTCTCAAATCAAATCAAATTTGTGTATGATGACACCCCCACAGTAATTACTGTGAAACTCATATGTAAGTTATGCAGTTATGAAAGTGAGCAGTAATGTGGGTCCAGATATGGTCCTTTAAGTTTAAGGGCCAATCATCTGCAGTGTTTTAGTCTCTGAAAGCCGTGTGGATCTGAGGTAGTGTCCATCTGCCGTACCGTAATGTTTGCAGTCCTGCTGAGTTCTGCTGGAGTAAAGGTCATTGAGGGACACTGCTGGGGTCCTTCCCTTATGCTGATCCAAGAGCGGGCCACGCCGCCAGTGGAGCACTCCTCCTGAATGGAGCACCTGCAGAGGCCACACAGGATTATGGGAGACTGAGTTTTATTCATAGACAAAAAGCAAAACACACGCATCAATGGTAGGAAGACATAATACATCATTAGAGAAATAGCTACTTTTCAAGTGTCATGTCAAAATGTGATAGAGAGTTTTGAGCAAACACACACACACACACACACCCACACACACACACACACACACACACACACACACACACACAACAGGAGTGTGTTTGATTCCTCTCACATACGTTCCCATGACGACAGCCCCCTCTGGCACTGAGATCAGAGTGCTGCTAATTCAATTAAAAAGGCTAACAAGACAAGTCTTTATCTATACACGAGCAAGAGAGTGTGTCTGTGTCTGAAGGAGAGTGGGACTATCAGGCATGGAATTCCCTTCCAGACAGAGGCCTTTTATTATGACTTATGTTTCAGTTGTTAATCCAAATATTCCTCGTGCACAGCTCCACTTTACACTGCCCACACACACATGCCCCCACCACACACTCACATACAGAGGGTAGCAAGGACACACTGTCCCTAAACTCCAGCCCTGTTTATGGGAAGTCAAAGCAGATCCTTGTGATTATTCTTCATGATCACTTAACAACAGCCAAATAAACACATGAAAACACTTTTTAGAAAATCTCTCTGTTATGTCAATAATCTGTGGTTGATGTTCACGTAATAGTAGTTTACATAATAGTTGGCAAAACACTGATATTACTGCTAGGTCTATAACAAAAGTGAATAAACCATGACAATGCACAAACAACAGCCTTACGGGGTCAGACATGATCGCATAACAAGAATGTCCGGGGTCATTCATTATACATTTTGGGCTAAATGTGGGTGGGAACATAGACTTACTAGGGTGGGAACAAATTGAGTGTGAAATGGAGCTCATAGTAGGGTGCGCTTGTCAACATGATGCAACAGACAATAAGACATCATTAGCCAGCGAATGTTATACAAGTTTAACATGGCTAAAAAAAGTCTCCCCTTAAAACTTGAATTAGGCATGTAAGTATGCAGAGAACACTTTACATAAATATCACCTCTTGGAAGGCAACAGCTGTGTTAGCTATCACAGGGTAAAGTTAATTAAACGTAAAATAATATGCTAATAGGGCTTAAAACACAGATTCTTGTTCCGTTACTTAAGCCCAATCCTATTTCATCCCTCGCCCCTGCCACTTAGCCTTCCCGCTCCACTTTGTTTGTTGAGATTTTGCGAGGCATAAAGCAGCAGTTACATTCTGGTCCCTTAGGCGTCAGAACTGCTACATTATTTAAGGTGAAAGGGAAAAAAATAGCTAGACAGCTACTAAGACATCAGCATACTGCTAACTGCATACTGCATAGCATGCTTGTTATGAAGAAAAGGATCATAATACATTGAAAAAACATTAAAACTAAGATAATACAATAATTATGGTCATTTTTAACCAAGAGCACTCGTTCGACTTCTTTAGGTACTGTTTATTTTCTGTGCAGTGACCACTGTAATGAAAATCATCATTTAGTTTCAGAACTGTTGAAATATTACTTTGTCAGCCCTCTTTCCAACAGAGCTGTGCAACAGATTCAACAGCACAAGGGAAACAGAGGACATTTATGAACGTGATCTTCTTTATTAAACAAACTACCTCCGTTATTCAAAAGTGATGGGAAATCTTTAAGCCACTGTGAGTTAAATTGGTACATAAGCTAAGCTGGAGCTAACGGTTTAATATTAGACGAGAAGCTGTAGCAAAGCAACAGCAAAGTTAGCAAAGTAAAAATACTTAATATGCTGTTGTCAAAACAAAACCTTGTCTCTTCCATTTTTGGCGCTTTTCAGTTTTTGACATCATTTAAAAATACCTTTTTTTTTTCCTCTTACATTGTGTACAAATTTCATGATCAATGGACCAAAAAAGAAAAGGACCTAAACTGGAAATCTGCCTGGTTCCACTGACTTACATTAAAAGTAAAGTATGTTTCTTCCGTCTCCTATAAAGTTATCATTTTAGAAATCCAAGGTTTTGTTCTGACTGTTATGTCACAGTAGTAACACACTGAATGAATGAGAAGGCACTAAGCTGCCAGTTTATTAGGTACAGCTACCTTGAAGGCCAACTGCAGAGACGTATCTATAGGATCGTGGCACAAACAAATCAACTTTTTTCAGTGTGAACTTCTTTCATTACACTGGACCTCAAAATATTATGCGATACAAGAACTTGGAGGTGTGGGTTTTAGAGGAGTGTGTCTTTGATTTCACCACAAACTAGCAGCGAAAGTTTAATTAGTCATCTCCAGACGTGAATTCTCATCTGGCCCCACAAGACACAAACATTAATGTAGTTTTATGGCTACTCTGCTCCAAAATATCCAAAAGCATGTTTAGTCTGTACTGCTGTCATTATTTAAACAACCAAATAACATTTCACTGGTTCTCATGAGAAATTCTTGTCTTCAAAATGCTGTTTTCACTTGCAGCTAAGGCCTGAATTACTCTCCAACATATATCAGTGAAAACCCTCCATGAACAGAGTAATACAAGACAGTGTGTGTACATGTGAATGAATGTCTGAACTTTGAAAAGAGCACAGAGAAGAGCCAGAGCAAAGAGGTCAGGCTGACCGCCAGAAATAGAATGAGTCTACCATCGTTGAAAAATCCCCTCCACACACACACACACACACACACACACACACACACACACACACACACACACACACACACACAAAGCAAAACACTTCAGAGTTCAGAGTTAGAATTTTATAGCTGCAAATAAAAGAACAACAACTTCATGAAAGAAAGTAAATGTTATTCATAAAAGACATCTTGAAGCCCAAACAAAAACAGTTCAACACTCTTTTTAGTGAAAACAAGTTCATGCTCATACCTAGTCAGAGCTCTCCTTATATTAAAGCTCTAAATCTCCATGACAGACATACTTTAACCTACAAGTCTGGATCTCTCGCTTTCAGTTTTATCCCTTAGAAATGACAAATACAACTAGCAACAACTTGCATGGCACAATTTATAGAAGCAAAACTAAAGTAATAACTCTTGACTTCTAAGGCTTAAGGCTTCACTCTTAAAAAGTGGTTCTTCAAAGGTTCTTTAGTACAGGTGGTAGTCATATATAGAACCAGGAACCCTTAAAAACCATCTGACTACATACATTCTCTGCATGGCCAAACATAGGTATGGACTGAAAATGTGCTGTAGGGTTCTTTAAAGAACCTATTAAAACATCTACTTATGTTTTACTAACTTCTATAGCACCAAAAAAGGGTTCCACTATTGTTACAAGCCTTTGAATGTTTTTTGGTACCATACACAACACTTTTTTGCTGAGAGTGTATAGGTCCCCATAAGAGTGACTTTCATCTAGGAGACTGGAGCTCTACTGCTTATAGTGTATAAGCTGTAAAGAGCTACATCACGTCAGCCCTCACTTGTTTCCATACTTTCACAATACATTTTCTAACATTTGTTCACAGCACATTCGCAAATAAAACAGTGTTTTTCTGTGTTTAAGTCCACTGTACAAGCTTATGGGGCCTCATTATAATCACATCAATATAGCTAATCTATTAATACAAATGCCTACCAACTACTGTAATCTGAGGGAAATGTTTCTGAATATTAAAAACAACACACAAATGTTTACCTCACATTTATCTGACCGATGTTTGCTACTGCTACCATAACCACTGACACCACAGTGGGTAAAGGTTAATTAACCCAGGTCCCAGCACTAGGTATAAATGTTAAGACGGCAGAGTTGAAGGTAGAGATGCTCTTGTTGCTTAATTGGAGTATTTTTCTAGTACTACTTGCTAACTGGGGCCATAAATAGCCTACAGGACCTGGCACAGCCCAGTTCTCAGGAGAAAGCTAATCATATTGGCTTTGAAATAAAGTGGATTTCCATGCACAAGTGATGTGATGATACAGTCTCTTGGAAATTTGTGATGCTCTAGAGATAGAAAAAAGTAATGAGGGTATAATGGCTCAGCGTGTTTGCCCACGACGAGCTTACATTTTATATTTAATGTTTCCATTTGCATTGGAGAACTTTTTTAATGGTCAGTAATCTGGGGAGACTGGCCTATAAATGGGATGGCCTAGGCCCCACCAGCTCCCCCTGTAACTATACCCCTGGTATCTACGGGTTTAAAGTCTGTCTGTAATGAGCTGTGTGATGGTGAATAGAGTGCACTGAAATGACTTGTGGAATTATTTACCACATAATCAGATTAAAACTGCCTCTGTCACACACTGGGGCAACTGAGATGAAGCTGATACATGATGCCAAACGCATTGACCTTGCATGACTCGCATAATGTGCGCACACACATGCGCAGAAGTGCCATATTACATGATCTCACTTGACATGCCTTCAACATCTTCAAAGCATAGTGCACACACACACACATGTTCATGCACCAATCTTTCCATAGCTGCATTGTCCAAAATGCCTTTCAAAGACACCCTAACAATTACACACACACACACACACACACACTCACAGGGTCATGGCATCAGCTAAAAAGATTCCCAGTGCTGTCTGACATTTCCCCCTGAAAGAGCTAGTGTGATGACAACATCAACAAGCCTTTGTGGACTAGTTGAGAAAGGAGGATGAACAGGAATGGGGAAGACAAATAGAAGGAGGGAACGCTTTCAGCAAGCAGAGCAGACAAACACAACTTCAGCATTTCTTGAGCGTCTCAGACATCGCGCTTTCCTCTCCATTCCTCGCATTCATGCTAGGCTTCAACAAAAGATAAAGATTACAATACACAATCTGACTCAGAACAATCTGCATTCATTTGCCTTTTCCAAATCCACACCCCTACAGTAAGACTCTGACTTGGCAGTGTTCTTTCACTCTGTTCCAAAATCAGTTCCCCAGTTAGGAAAACGATTTGAATTTACACACTAAAAACAGACCATCTACAAGTCATGGAGTGAATTTACTTGATTTAAAAGTGTGTGCATCGTTTCCACATGAATAAATTGTATTACATCAGCATGGCTTTGTCTCCTCTTACTTGTGGCAGTAACTGTGTAGATGTAATACAGGTAATTCATATGGAAATGATGTACACATTTGAATCAAGTTCAGTGGAACACATTTTTCAGTGTAGATGAATGTTAAGTGCTAGCTTCTGTCTTGATTGCTGAATAATGCATGCGGAATGATTAATGCCAGTAGCTTCAAAACTTTACAGCCTAAAAATGGAAAGATGTAATTGGTCCAATCCAGTGAAAAGAATTCAGCAAACCTGGCAAGAGTCGCAAAACAGGGGCCAAAAAAGCCTACAAGTTTCACTTGCACAAACTTAAACCGCAATAACATCAGAAAATATCTCTGAAACCTCTTTTGCTTATATAACTACATTTTTGCTTATCTGCACTAAAAATCCACCTACTGCTATTCAGTTACCCCCTCCGTTTACAGGAATAGCACTGCAAGATAAGCACACATAAATAGAGCTTAAAATCATATTTCTTTGCTTAACTCAGTGACACACCAATGTACATATATCTTACCTGCTCTCCAGTGTGCACCATCCACAGTAGGCATCACTGGCACTGAGACAGTCACTGCATGATGTGTACTGGTCACACACAGCCACCTGGACCCTGAAGATCTGCACAGAAACGCAAAATGAAACAATGTCAATTAACTCGTACTGATGAATACTAATACCATCATTAGTCATAGACACATTGTTGTTGTCATATCAAAATATTACCATAATTTTTTTTCTATTCTAAAAAGCTCACTGTAGGTCACATTGTGTGAACATTTCTTAAAGAACGGACCAGTACAAACGGTCAAAAATGACATGAAACAGTCTTGCAGCCTTAAAACGTTTACCTAATGAGCGACATAAGCAGGGAACATACTACCTAAATAAGTAGAAAGTAAAGCATAAGAATGGTAGAAAACAAAATCGATGCTGATACCACAGCCAGCTGGGATCCAAATAAACTTTAATGATATAAATAAAATTGAACTTTTAGTTAAATGAGTTACCCTGCATCATGTGACAGATCCCTGGATTAAGAATGCTGAGAAAGTTAACTATACCTTAAACTGTAACTTATGGGAACCTCAAACAAACATCCAATCATCAACAACACACAATTATTCATTTACATCATTTAGACAGCATGTGGTCATCATTGCTCTTAGTTCTCTGATATTAGAATACATTAGTTAGTGAGACGAGGAGACCCCCCCAAAAATTCCTGATCAAGGCCCCCAAAAGGCTAGAGCCAGCCCTGCTTGCTTCATGAACACGTTAAGAAGGTTTTTCCTTCTCCTACAAAGCTACTATTTTGGAAATGTGAGGTTTTGTTACAGCAACCATGACATCGTAAGAGACACTGACACACACTGAATGTAGGCACACGCACACACATACAGCATATGTTTAAACAGTTTGCCAGGTCAAACACTAGTCTTGTGCTTTGGGCTCACACGTTGGTCTTTCACATGATTGCACATTCACCTTCAATTTCACACCCCACAATAAACTCCTTGCTCTTCCCTCCTCAGATCTGACACGCCTAACAACCTCTTTTCACACTTTGCACCCACCACGAAAGCACTATTAAAAAGGTGTGTATGTATGAGAGAGAGCAAGAAAGAGATAGAGACAGACAGAGAGATAGAGACAGAGAGAGAGAGAGAAAGAGAAAGAGAGAATAAGCAGGCCCAATGAAATGCTGATCGAAACCATCCGATTCTGCAGTCTCTCTTAAATAATATCTCAGCATGAAAATGAGGTTAAACCACAATTTGACTTTTGAAAATCTAAGTAAGATCGGCTAATTGACAATGTAATCATATTTTGGGTCATAATTGATCAAGGTAATTGAATCTGATGCAGTTATTGATAAAAGTAATCTGATATCTTTGCTATGTAATGTGCATTGCGGATTCACCGGCGTATCTGCCGTGGATAGTTACATGCATGTGAATATGAATTACTTTCTCCCTGGTCTAATCACATTTATACTCCTCTCCCTTTTGCACAGACGCTGCTTTGATTTCGTTGGATATGTTTGCTGCAGCTGAAACATGCAATTAAAAGCAGAACTACTTTAAAGATCATAACTAGAAACTATGTTCTAGTTAATAGTGAGCAGTTGAAGAGATTGAGATGATGCTGAGTGCATTAATGACGATAGGCTGAAATGCAGTGAGTACATATTGAGCCAAGATGTATGAATTATATGATGAGGGATTTTATATATAACTACACATACATATGCCCAAAATATATGTGTAATATATTTACACACTGGCACTGTCATATACAAACTTCCCCTTTTCTGGCAGCTGCCCTTTACATTTACCTGACATTTACCACAGATGACTCAATAGCTGTATGGTGGGCTGTTACTCTTTTATTCTATTTATATCTATGTGCCATTATATTCACAATGTATTGCATATAAAAACTGTAAGGTAAGTACTACAAATCTTAGTCGCCGAAGCACATTGTATAAACCATATAACTTGGTAATAAATATGTTTTCACTTGTAAAATCACCACATATCCGTAAAATAGATGCAAATTAAATCCAACTATAATAGGAATGAACTCAGATTTCTTATGGACCCCTCCATCTGTTGCACGGATTTCTTAAATCCCACCACCAGCACACTTCATTTTACATACTGAAGCACTGATCAGCCAAACCAGATATTGGCTGATACCACAAGTAATATTGGGTTTCTCTCTGAGAAGAAGTTTGGAAATATGTAAAATTATACTCATTGTATTAATATTATTTGTATTTTATTATATTATATTTATTATATATTATTTAACAATATTAGCATTTACAGAGCAAATTAATATTTATCACCTAATTAAGTAGCTTTTATATTTTTGCATTTTTCAAATTCGGCCCGAGAAATTATTTACATTTTCCATTCTTACTAGCCCGTTTCACCCCGAGTTACCCTACAGACCCCAGCATGCACTGCAACACGGTGTGCATTCTGATACACAGCAATCTATGGAGCAGTGATTACACAAAAAGAAGAGGTGCCTGGTGTCTAGTTCAAGCAAATAGGCAGCTTACCTGTTATAGGCAATACCTAAAACAATTTATTTTTCTTTAGAATTATTTTTGAATAAGTATTCAATGCCTATTCTGCTGTTGCAGTTTGGCATATTTTGAATAAACAATGGCTGTTTGTGTGGTGGCAAAAATATAAATGGAGATAAACACAGTTGGCCCAAGGATTTGCTGAGGTTATTTAATACGGCCCTTTTAGTGGTTGAGTTTCACACCCTTGATTTATGTAGTACGATAAAGCTGCTCATGCGGACGGGCAAAATACTCACATGGTGGGTAGTCATGAGGTACAAGTAGTTTCGGTCGTTGGGGTCGAAGGTCATAACGTGATGCACTGATTCACCAGCAGCGAGCCGCAGTGACCACTGATTGGCCACTGAGAAATTCCCCAGCAGGGATAGCTAGACGTGGCAGAAAAAAGAAAACACTTTCATTAACGCATGATCCATGACCATAAGTTACGACGCCACATCAAGATCAGTCGAGAGCAACTTTAAATGTAATAGGATGGAAAAACAACCAGAAAAGGATGTTATTAATATCACTGTCATATTACCAATTACTTGTATGAACAGGTGATTAGGAAAACACAGTGGCATTTAACACATTACTAAGACGGCTGCTAAGATCTGACACTCTAAAACGGCATTAGATGTACAACGATCCAGCAGTGTAAAGGTGCTAATTACTGCCCTGGGACTGAAGTGAACTGTTGGTTGTCAACTTAAGCTTTTGACAGCCAGAATCTGTGAAAACTACAGGAATAGCTTTGCGAAAGCTGTGTGTGTATATATATATATGCAGCTGTCATTTCAAAACCACGTAAAATATACATCATCATTTGAGCACAGCAGATGTCCTTCACATTGCGTGAAATGAATAAACCAATGAAAAAGACTTGGAATACATTCACTTCCTTTAAAATTAAAGAGCATTGTCCCTTCTTCTGTAACACTATCATTTCGAAGACACGTGTTTTGTAACAAGAAATAACAGTAGCAAGAAATATACTGTAGCATCCTGCTACTGATTCATGCTGCCATAGAGGCTTTGGAGGAGTGGCCATGCAGAAGGACATGCGAAGAGGTCCATGGGTGGCGCTGTCCTCCCTGTAAAAAGCGGTCTTAATGTTGTTAATGTTGCTGTTTATTCGTTTAAAGATGTGTTGCGTGTTATTTGTGGTTTATTGCGTCTGGGCAGTGTGAGTGTTTTACATCTGGGGTTGGTCACCATGGGGTGGAAGCCTTTGGCTAATGGTGACCTCCACCATTGCTCAGTCCTATTTTGTGTAAATGCCTTTCTGACTGGGTTTCAGTAAAAGAGCACTACTGACAGCACCATCGTGGCCTGGCCCGTGTCTCCTTTGTGTCATAGCTGCGATACATATGTATGAGGAAAAACCTCAACTGACCATCGTGGTCAATAAAAAAATGCAAATTATACACAGAAAGATCCTTAATGCCAGAACATATGGACATTCAGTCTTTTTAGCAGGTAGCACTGAGCTAACAAATGTTTATTTGTTTGTTAACAGATGATGAGTCAATCATTTACATCTCTGTTTTAAACACAACACACAATTGGTTAAGTCACAGTTAAGTGCCTGGTTACTCTGACAGATCACAGCACACCATGGTGGGGTTTCTTTAATTAACCACAGGCCTGCTCTTTTCAGTAATATGTGGTGAAAGGATGAAGCCATTAGCTAGCTAGATCCTACAGGCTACAGAAGTACTGGAAGATAGTAGTTCTAAATTTACAGTTGACAATAAAAATCAGGCCATTCTGTCTTATTTTCATAGCATAAGTGAACATCGTTCACATTTTGGGAGGTCTAAGACTACTTTAAGCCCCCTCACAACTACACTCCTGATGTAAGAGGGCTGAGCTCCAGTTTCATAGTGTGCATGATGTAGCGCCACTGGGGAATAAAGGGAATGGATTCTGATTGCTTCTATGGACAACAAATGGACAGACGGAGATACTGTCCAGATGGCCCAGGTAGTGCGCTGAAGTAACAGCAGTGGAGGAGCTGAAAGATCAGCAAAGCCATATAACACACAAACACACACCCACAAAAACACACTCTCCAACACCTGCTCAGCTACGGGGTCAGTGTGTCTCGCTACCAGCACATCAAAGAACTCTTTCTTTCAAAGTCACTCAGCTGCAACAGGCTGAGCATGCATGTGTGCGAGAGAGAGAGATTCTCTAATCAAAGGCCCTTTTTTTAGGTTTTAACAGGAGCAACAGCGGGACGTAGGAGAAAGACAAACACAGAAAGGACAAACAGAGACAGAGAGAGAGAGAGAGAGAGAGAGAGAGAGAGAGGTGAAAAGAGGAAAACAGAAAAAAGAACAGTGATGTGCATAAACAGCTCTGGTGAAGACTGAGTCTGTGTCCTGTTCCATACATCTGCTCGCAAGTGCAATTTAAGGCATGGAAGGATGAATGGATGGATTCATAGATGGAGGGATGAATGAATGGATGTATGGACTACTGGAAAGTTAAAGACAGACAGCTTTCATGGATGGAGATGACTGGATTAGACAGATAGATGTGAGTAAGCAACAGAGTAAGAGAGAGAGAGAGAGAGAGAGAGAGAGAGAGAGAGAGAGAGAGAGAGAGAAACTGAAGAGAGTGAGAGGGAGAGAGTGAGTGAAAGAGAGCGTGGGAGGAGAGAGAATGGGAGAGAGTGAGAGGGAGAGAGTGAGTGATGGAGAGAGATATGGGGGAGAGAGAGAAGGAACAGAAAGAGTGAAAGAAGGAACAGACAGAGAAGGAGAGAGCGATGAGGAGCGAGTGGGTGATAGAGATAGAGAGAGATATAGAGAGAGAGTGAAAAACAGAGAAAGAGATGGTAAGAGAGAGATGGTAAGAGAGTGATAGACAGATAGAGTGGGAGAAAGTGAGAGAGAGTATGTAGTTGTATGATCAGGTCTGGAGAGTGGTGTGTACGCAGTGGTTGAGCAGTAACTCAATCTGACTGCACTAACACATCCCCAACTCACCATCCATAATGACATTACATACACCACTACAACCATTAGAGCAGCCACACAACTGTCTGCAGGGCACATACACACACGTGCTGGGCCATACACACGCTGTGTATGAAGCATGCGATGTATGAGTGAAGCTAAATGTACAACAAACACAAAGAACAAATGAAACAGGAAAAAGATGATCTGCAATGTCCATTTGCTGATATTGCACACAGGACCACATAAGCACATTACTGTATGAAATCATTCATGTCAACAGTAGGTGTATTGTTGCTTGTATACCATATTAACATTAACACAATAAATACAAATAAACATTAATACAGTAAAACATTATACAGTACTGCAGTAATACAGTAAGACTTATGTTTAAAAGAACAGAACATAGAAGAGCACAGGTTTGGTTCCAGGCTGCTCAATGTGTCCAGCCACTGCATGGATTTAACCTCATGGAATACTGATTTGCCAGCCAGGTATTGGATGGTAACTTCAGAAAACATCAGGCTGCTAGAGAAGGGGATCGGAAACAGTTCACCCTTTTCATTGCATATATAAAATGCATTTGCCGACTGTTTTGGAGATTGATCATTAGACCTAGATATTTTCTCTTTAGTAACGCTGATGAAATCATTTCGATGGAAACACAAAACCAAACTTCTTTCTGAACAAGGAAGTCAGTCAAGATTTACAAATGTATTTTCATTACATGTGACTGCTATTCTTTATTGTCCTATTCTTTACTGTCTGCAGTACTGTATCTCATCAGTCCTCGTGTGAATTGCTTTTTTTTGATAGCAGGGGATTTTCACTCATCTCCTTTTGCCTTTCATTGCTCGCTAGCAGCTCAACACAGACTCACAGCATTTTACACATAGAGAGCCAACAGTGTCCTACTTAATCTGATAATAGAGTTTCAGGAAAAATGTCATATATATATATATATATATATATATATATATATATATATATATATATATATATATAAATAATATATTAATTTAAAATATTGAAGATATTCTGCTGGCGGAATGTCCTCTAGCGGGCTTACAGAGAGAGGCTGCACACACAATGACATAAATAAAATCACTTACAGTATTAATGTTATTTGTATTTACTCTATTTTTTATGCTTTTATGAGTTAATAAATTCTTACGGCCCAATTAAACAGATTTTTAGATGCAATTCTTCTGAGTACTGCATCTGTCCTAAAAACGTACACACACACAAACACACACACACCTAAACTCAAGGCTCTGCTCAGCACATGTAATTGAAGCAAGCAATTACTCCACCAGCACACAACTTCACATCCTGGCATGGAAACAAAAAGGCTTTTTTTGGACTAAAACAAGACACCCTGCAGCCAAACAGGTCCCATCTCTCTCTCTCTCAATGTGTCTCTCACTCTCTCTGTCTGTCTGTCTCTCCCGAGACAGACAAGCCTCTTCCAAACAATAGAATAACACAATAACCTCACTCACACAGGCCTCTCCCACTTTTAATAGAATTTTTCCGATGCCGCTGAGCGACCCTCCGTGGCTTTTTCCGACTTTGAAGCTCCCACTCAGAGGTGATTCCATACGGGAATGAGACACAGCGCTGGAATTTCGCCTAATTAAGGAATTTTTTTCCCCCTCTCTGAAGGCAGGGTGCCTGCAGATGGCTTTAAGACTGGAGTTCTGCTGAGTTTTGTTTTGGCAGGAATGTAAAGGTAAGTGTGTGTGTGTATGTGCGATAGAGAGAGAGAGAGAGAGAGAGAGAGAGAGAGAGAGAGACCCATAAAGAACACAGAGGTCAAAAAGTCATTAAATAACATTTGCACAAATTCTATGCACTAATGTCCTCTAAAGAAGCATTATGTTTCCTTCATTGCAGCCCACCTGGCCCGTGCTTTGTCTTGTAATAAGCCTGAACTGAGCATGGCACACAGGGAGTCTGTTAAAGTGCCCCCTATGAGAACAAGATAGACACAACAAAAACCCTCACAGACAAGAAAGAAGAAAACCAGACCAACAAAACTTTGTTTCATAGACCTCAAAAAATGCTTAAGGCCCTAAATGCACATATTATCTCTCTCACAGTCACAGACAGAGTCTGCAACGGCCTCTTAAACACACAGTTACTAATGCAAAGCAGGACATTTGCTCTCAACCAGAGTCAGTCAGCTTCCTCTGCACTGTACAGTATCATACCACTAATTTCACTCATCAGCAATTACCAAACACTTTAATGTGTTTAGGACAAGAAAGAATAAATCCGGGGTCAGAGGTTTCAGAGTAGGAAACCCCTGCTCTAAATCTCGCCCTATACAAGCCTTCAAAGTTGATGTAGGCCAGGGGTTTTCAGTCTAGGCTTTGGGAACCATAGCCAGTCCACAGTGAAAAATACTAAAAATGTTTGTATGCATTAAGCATCCAGTAAAATCCGAAAACAAGATCAAAATATGATAAAATATGATAATGATAATAAAAACATGGCACTGATCAAACCTGTCTGAGAACTGTCTAGACGTGATCCTAATATTGTAAAGGAGCACGCTTGATTGACATCCCCCTGTCCAACACTCTCAGCCTGCTACACCACTGAACTGAACAAAAAAGCGGGAGCGAGCAGAGATTAGACTCTAGACATGGAGGTGTTGCTGTAGACCACCCTGCTGTGTCCATGGCTCGCTTAAACATTACCCAGATTTTATAAGGCAAAGTCTTAAAGAAGGTAAGAGTCTTGTTTACAGCTGGATTTGCACCCACAGAATAACGGCATGGCTGAACGGATGGACAGACGAATAGACAAACCGTCAGACAGACGTGCTGGTTTGTGAGCTCAGTTGTGTGAACTAGGGTAGCTTTCAGTTGGACGTTAGCTTTTGGTCACTTAAGTTTCTCCACCATCAACAAGGAGAGACTGTAGGGGGACATATCTTCGTTAAAGCTGTGTGGGCAGGACAAGCCACATCAACCTTGTGAGTGGTGAGGGTACTGCTCATGCCAGTTATTTATACACCGCCATTGTCAGAACAAAACCTTGTATCTCTGTACTTTTAATGTACGTCAATGGAACCAGAACTGGCAAAATGACAAGTCATTTTGGTTCATTTATTTTAGTCCATGCCAAAAATGGAGATACGAGCTTCTGTCCCAACAACTGCGATATAAATATATTTTTATATTAAGATTATATTCATAGAGGATACTTTGCACATGTATAGTGCGTCCTCACAAAACTACAATTACCCTTAAGAAAAAACAGATATAGGCCCTCTGAGGTTTAATAAAGGCTCAAGGACAGTAAATAAGTCGAACGCAAGCCACTGAAGACACCACATATTGAGATGGGAAGTCCACAACAGCTAAAACCCCAGAAAGGACCTTAGTAACAATTAGCAAACAAAGGGGAAGATTTTTTTCAAAGTGAAAATAACATTCTAGCAAAGGCTGATTACAATAATAACAGTTCATTTGGGGAAAGAAGTAGAGTGGAAACGTGGAAATGTCCCGAATCAGTGTTATTATGTTAAACTCATGTCCATTTGTACAGATGTGATCATTCACACATGCAGTTTTCAGGCTGCTAATTGGCGGTCATACGCTTTCATTCCATTAGCTACATTTTCCTTGAGCTCCAGCGCAAAACTAAAGAAGAAAACTCTCGAAAGCAAACATATCTTGGCTGACTCATTACGGTTGGGGTGATGGGATAGTTAATGTTTTAAAATCTCAGGCTAATTACAAACTAAGGATTATTATTCAGTAACTACAGAGGCTTCGGGCCAAACTGGCTGAGCTATGCTCAGGGTATAGGAGTGTGTAATATTTAAAGGGTTTGATTAGATATTTGGCAGAACTATTGCTCTCTATGGCCTTTTATTATCTAGTTGACATGTTTGCAGGTGAAACAGAATAAAGTGCTCTCACTAATTGACTGGATTGAAAACCCCTTATCAATTACATGCTTAACTGCTTAAACTGACTTATTACTCGGTTCATAATCCCAAGGCTTATTATCCGGTAAATGCTAGTAACTATTCAGTGAGTACTATAATCTGTAGTTCTGTAGTGAAGAACCGAAATGTGGATCCACCAACAGGTCTACAGTGTTTAAGGAGTTAATAGTATGTCTGTCTTACCTTGCGCAGCCACCCATTGCTGGTTCCCAGGAACACTACGGTGTGGTTATGAACATCTTCCACAGCAACAGAGCTGAGGCCGGGCGCCTCGTACAGAGGAGTAGCTCTGAGAGGCTTCTGGAGGGCGAGTGGGTGCTGCAGGTGGGCCGCCCCGCAGTTCAGCTGCTCCGGCTGGAGCTGAGAAAGTAAACAAACACTCGTCAGTAGGGGTGTAAATCTCTCGCCACACAACCATTCATTTTGACTGCATTTTGTTAGGAAATGATTCAGTGTATCGTGAAGTTTCGCCATGCGAATCGCTTCAGTTATTAACAACGAATACACAGATGTGTATTACTTGTATTACTTATTTTTAACATTTATTTCCATTATTTAGCAAACCAATATTTCATTTTTCAAATAATGAGCATAAACTGTGTTGAACATTAGTGCATCATGATGCACTGATGCATTTTTTAAATCCCTACTTCTTTTGCAAGAATGTCTCAGGCTCTGTCACTTACGCTAGGCTGATTAGACTATTGTTTTAATCAGTCGGACTGTAAGGTAGAGCCGACCTTTCTGCTCGTTTTTCCAGATAGCTGAGCATGTTCTGCACGCAGCATATAATTTAGGATCACAGATAAAACGATCCATTACAAGTAGTCTGCTAAAAGTAGGAATATTTATTCCATCTCGCATGAGTGGAGTGCTTAGTGGGGGAACTTCATGGCTGGTTTGAGAGAGAGAGAGAGGGAGAGAGAGAGAGAGAGAGAGAGAGAGAGACTCAGTGGGTAAGGCTTTCCCACGAGTTTCTTAAAGCACTTATCTAAAGCCTGAAGGACTCTCAGATACGCTACATGCACAAAAAAATTCAAATGAAAATTCCTCTGGTCACACACTTCACTTGAAGTATAAAAACCTGCAGCCTGAGTCACGAGCAGTGACTGTTCACACGCAAGTGGAGGGAGACAGGGAGGAGGACGTGGGGGTGTGTTTATTTATGGAGAGATAGTAAGACGAAATTCTTGTAACTGCTGTACTGTTTGATGATGATGAAGATGAGATTATCAGTTGAGTGAAAGGGCCTGTGACATACAGGTACCCAGCGCGTGTGTGTGTGTGTTTGTGTGTTCATATACAGCACTGTGCAAAACAGACCACCATTCACTTAGTCAACGTCCAGTCAACAGCCACTGCAGGTCATTAGAAGTACAAGACATCTGCAGGGATATTTTTCCACATCTACAAAGTTCAGTCTTAGAATTTGGTTGCGTTTTCTGTTTCTTCTGGACTCTGAAGTGGACAGACCATTGTTCTGAGAACACCAGCATCTTCTTTGTTTAGTTTACATATGTTTGTCTTCGTTGTCTATCCATGTCCTGTTCACAGCAACAGCTTCTTTACAGCTACACATCCATTTACAGGATGTGAATGGTCTTTTTACAATGGAAGGATGGACATGAACACCTGTAGATTTTGATCTGAAGCATCTTAAAGATGAAAGCTTTAAGTTCTGTTTATCTGATGGGGACAGTTTTGGTGGTGTAGTAGGTCTGACAGCTGTTAGGATTTAATAAAAGAAGAGCTGGCTCTGACATTTGCACAGTAATGTACATATAGTCATTACATTTTAAAAACAACAACTGACCTTTACACTGCGTGACTATCATAATAAGTGGACCATGGCTCAAAACTACCTAGAATTTAAAAATTCTTTTATTAAGGTACATTAAAAGCTAACAAAGTCTGGTCCTCTCCTGTATAGTAAATATTTTAGAAATACATATGACACGTATATGGGATATACAGTACTGTGCAAAAACGGCTATGAGAACGGCTTAAAGCGACTTATCCTGCTAGTAAGTGTGTTTTGGCAGTAAAAACAATGTAAGATTAGAACACAAATAAACATAAATGTATTAAAAACGCATTAAAACTTTCTTTGTTTAAAAAAGTGATATCTATCTTGGTTAGAAGAGCACAGATCTGCTTACTGCCTTCTCTGTGCCCTCCAGTCAGTGCATGGATTTGCAGCACACCTGAATTTAATGAAGGACTGAATAGCTGACGCTGGTATCGAACCTGTAAGCCCTTGAGAAGCCCTGAGAAGAAGCTTAGGAAATGGTCAAGCTAACACACTCACACACGGTGTACTATTCATTTGTTTACTTGCATTTATTCAAATGTTAGTGTACTAATAAAGGCTTACTGCCCAGATAAACACCTCTTTCTTTCTTTTGAACACTGAATGTTTGATCCCGGGTCCTGAAACGACATAAAAACAAACCTAAACGTGTGTAATGAATGTCCAGCCCTCACAGGCTGGTCACTGTGTTCCTGCAATCTCAAATCATGAGCATTTAGGAGGAAGACCTTCTGGAGAATGTGAGGCAATAGCATCGGACTGTGTCTGTAAGACTTTAAGAACTAAGCATGAATTAAAAAAAAGACCCTCGCCAAACACACGCCAGGCCACCATGTGTTTCTGATAATAGCATTTCAGCTTCATACTGTAAGAACATATGGCATCGTTTGGAGACCATCTGTTCATCAGTGATTTTAAAATCGCCACAAACTTTAAATTGAGTGCAATTTTTATCAGCTTATTTGAGCCCCTCTCTTACACACCAAGAACTGCCAGCTTCAAATAACTAAGGGTACTGAAAAAAAAAGTGATGCATTAAATGTAATTGACTTAAATGTTTACATCATTTCCACATGAATAAAATATATTACATCAACACTTTTTTCCTCCTTTAGTTTATTTACTCTTGGCAATAATTGTGTTGATGCAATATATTTTATTCATGCTGTACACATTTAAATCAAGTACATTCAATGCATAACATTTTTTAGTGATATGCCATACGCAGTCTCTGAAAAGTATCAGAATAAAAACATGGAGGCTAACAAATAGTGGTGATTTGTTAAAGAAAATGAAAAGAACCATCACAACGTCTTTCAAGCAGGTTTAGCAGATGATGAACCAGAGTCCGTCGTCCCTACTGCCCAAAAACATGTTTTCATCGCGCCTGAGCTTACTCACTATGCCATGCGCCCTTGATTCTGAATACACACTTGATTACATTATCCACAAACTCCCACGAGGGCTTTTTTTCCTCCCAAATGATAGCGCTGCACAAGGGTTTCTCAAAGGGGATTTTGAAGTGACCATGAAGTTTCCAACTAGGCCTGACTACCTTCTCTTCCTCTTACCACTGTGTGTCTACTGGACAATTACAGTCATTTTAATAAAGAACTTCCCATTTTCATGTCTAAACAGACAAAGACTGCAGAAATTAAAAGGCTAGCAGGCCTCTTCAGCCCACTGTGATGATATTTATACTTTTCAAATGGTTTCAGATAAGCTGTACTTATGTATATCTGTGTGGAAATGATAACACTGTTAGGCCCAAACCCTTTTTTTACACCTACCCCTTGTTTTTCGAGTGTCACCCTAACCCCTTGGACCTGATTTCTAAGGGGAGTGGTTGAAATCTTCCTGTACGAAATGGAACAACTAGCGCTGCTCTGTAGACGACCCTGCCAGTCTGCAGCGATAGGAGAGGAGGGTGAAGATCTTTAGGGCTTTAGTTACATTTAGGGAATCACTGCTGTCAGAACAAAACCTCGTACCTCCATTTTTCTCATTTTTCAGTTTTTATTCTAATTTGAAAATGCCTGTTAACCTTTTCAATGTGTGTAAATTTCATGATGAATGGACCAAAAGAAACGGCCCAAAATGACTTGGAACGATGTCTGGTTCCTTTGACTTACATTAAAAGTAATGTGGGTTTTTTCCTTCACCATTTTGGAGATACAAGGTTTTGTTTTCTGACAACAGCAAAATGCCTTCAAAGAAGGGGCATGAGACAATGATTTATTATCACCCACCCCTAATTCTTCAGGGATATGAAGCTGAAGTCAGCTATCCGCCAGCTTCTTGTTCAAATTTCTACGTTCCACTTTAAACGGAGCAGCAGCTCTGACACCTGAGGTGCCAGAATGTAACCATTTAAAGTGGAAACCGGAAATTTAGCTAGCTAGCTACACAGACCTTGGCGTACTGCTAGCGACTTTTTATGCTTATTACGAAGAAAATTACCATAATGCTTTGAAACTAATATTAACTAAGATAATACAATGGTTATCATCATTTTTAACGGAGAAAATAACTTTCTCAATACACTCAAAAATCGGGACACCCTACCCCTACGGCTGAATGCACATAACGGAGGGGCAAGGGCTAAGTGGTAGGGGCAAAGGGAGAAATGGGATCAGGCCTTGAGTTTTCATATTTAGCTCCTAATTCTATATTTGGGGATGTTTTCCGTACTGGTGCTGCAGCACCTTGACTGCTTTGCTGTTGCCCACACCCCTCACTTTCAAGTTCCGCATTTTATTTTAAACCAGTTAAACCGAAGTTCCATAGAAAACTCAGTACTTGTTGTGCTTTTTGACCCACTACTTTTCTTAACTCCTACTCAAGTTATTTTTTTAGTACTTTCAGAGGTTATTTCATTGAAGTAGTGGTTTTAGGCTTCTCTGCCCACCTCTCCCTTTAACTGAGGCCTTATATAACCTGAAATCCAACATTAGGAGAGAAGTACAGAACTCTTGTTTTTTCACTCATGCAGACTTTTAGAGGCTGCA
The DNA here is from genome assembly GCF_015220715.1 of Pygocentrus nattereri. NCBI lineage: Eukaryota > Metazoa > Chordata > Actinopteri > Characiformes > Serrasalmidae > Pygocentrus > Pygocentrus nattereri. The sequence goes on along the minus strand of NC_051239.1, from coordinate 15,442,870 downwards.
GAGCTTTCAGTTTGTGAGTGCTGTATGGATCAGGGTCGTGCACGAGGATGCAACATCAGCCTCCTCACACTCTTCCCCATAACCTTTCAGCGCTTTGGCAGACCCCTAGTGCAGAAACTGTGCTTGTGCAGGGCACGTCCGACGCAGCCTCACTCGGCTGCTTTACTTAACCCGTCATTGCCAAGAGCAACATGTTCAAGTGAATCCAATTTTAAGTGAGTCCAAAAACAAACACCGCGCTCTGAACGCAAACATCTGCTGCGGCATTTATGCAATTATTAAGAGACGAAAGTGCTTTCCAAACCAAACGCTACCAAGGAGCCACAAGTCATGAGAATATAAACTACTGTTCTGTCATAATTACAGTTTACGCTAAGCGGGGATATAAAGGCATTATAGGCCCGTGTGTAATACATGACACTTTAAGAAACTCGTCTGTTCAACTTTCAGGAGACACTAGTGGATTCTTTCTAAATGAGAAAAGCAATAAGCTCTAAACTTATTACATTATCAAGTATTTTTGTGGGAAATTATGTAAAATAATGGACTGATCCCCTCTGTGCCTCTGTTACAGAATAATAAGCGCAGAGTCTGAATACCCAACATAGTGTCCATTAAAACCTCCTGCACTGCCCCTGAATACCCAACATAGTGTCCATTAAAACCTCCTGCACTGCCCCTGAATACCCAACATAGTGTCCATTAAAACCTCCTGCACTGCCCCTGAATACCCAACATAGTGTCCATTAAAACCTCCTGCACTGCCCCTGAATACCCAACATAGTGTCCATTAAAACCTCCTGCACTGCCCCTGAATACCCAACATAGTGTCCATTAAAACCTCCTGCACTGCCCCTGAATACCCAACATAGTGTCCATTAAAACCTCCTGCACTGCCCCTGAATACCCAACATAGTGTCCATTAAAACCTCCTGCACTGCCCCTGAATACCCAACATAGTGTCCATTAAAACCTCCTGCACTGCCCCTGAATACCCAACATAGTGTCCATTAAAACCTCCTGCACTGCCCCTGAATACCCAACATAGTGTCCATTAAAACCTCCTGCACTGCCCCTGAATACCCAACATAGTGTCCATTAAAACCTCCTGCACTGCCCCTGAATACCCAACATAGTGTCCATTAAAACCTCCTGCACTGCCCCTGAATACCCAACATAGTGTCCATTAAAACCTCCTGCACTGCCCCTGAATACCCAACATAGTGTCCACTAAAACCTAATGCACTGCCCCAGAACACCAAACACACCGTCCATTAAAACTGCTGCACTGCCCCAGATTACCTAACAGTGACCTGTAAAACCTGTGCCAGGTTAGGAGGCTACTGTACCATAACATCAAATTGTCCCATCTCACACTGCCCCATGATCCCTAACACAGTGTCCCAGAATACCTAACCCAGTGTTCTTTAAAAACTCCTGCAGTGCACCTGAATACCCAACACAGTGTCCAGTAAGACCTACTCCACTGCTCCAGAATACCCAACACAGTGTCCATTAAAACCTACTGCACTGCTCCAGAATACCCAACACAGTGTCCATTAAAACCTACTGCACTGCTCCAGAATACCCAACACAGTGTCCAGTAAGACCTACTCCACTGCTCCAGAATACCCAACACAGTGTCCATTAAAACCTACTGCACTGCTCCAGAATACCCAACACAGTGTCCAGTAAAACCTACTGCACTGCTCCAGAATACCCAACACAGTGTCCATTAAAACCTACTGCACTGCTCCAGAATACCCAACACAGTGTCCATTAAAACCTACTGCACTGCTCCAGAATACCCAACACAGTGTCCAGTAAAACCTACTGCACTGCTCCAGAATACCCAACACAGTGTCCATTAAAACCTCCTGCAGTGCACCTGAATACCCAACACAGTGTCCAGTAAGACCTACTCCACTGCTCCAGAATACCCAACACAGTGTCCATTAAAACCTACTGCACTGCTCCAGAATACCCAACACAGTGTCCAGTAAAACCTACTGCACTGCTCCAGAATACCCAACACAGTGTCCATTAAAACCTACTGCACTGCTCCAGAATACCCAACACAGTGTCCAGTAAAACCTACTGCACTGCTCCAGAATACCCAACACAGTGTCCAGTAAAACCTACTGCACTGCTCCAGAATACCCAACACAGTGTCCAGTAAAACCTACTGCACTGCTCCAGAATACCCAACACAGTGTCCAGTAAAACCTACTGCACTGCTCCAGAATACCCAACACAGTGTCCAGTAAAACCTACTGCACTGCTCCAGAATACCCAACACAGTGTCCAGTAAAACCTGTGCCAGGCTGCAAGATTACTATGCCATAATGCCAAGGTTCCCGCGGTACCTCTGTCCATACACTGTCCATTTAGCCTTTAAACTCTAGACTACTCAGCTCCAGCTCAGGACCCAGTAACGGCTGTGAGTGATTCAGCCAGCTGTGTGAAACTAATAACAGTAAGAAAGGAAAGACAGTCCTGCAGGTTCCTGTCCCGTAATACTGAAAACACTGCGCACACCACACGTACAACGACCCCACAAACAGTTTCCACTCACATGGCGGACTCCTTTCGCCTCGCACTCGGCCCCGGAGCCCTGGATGACGCTGTCCAGCACGCGCACGTCTCCGTTCGGCCCG